>NW_015114087.1:21940-26961 GCF_001443285.1 Poecilia latipinna | reverse complement strand
ATCTAAATACCATAGTAGTGCTTTAGCTTTAGCTTCTTCTAAATACAGTGATAGTTTAGCACTTTAGCATTAGTTTTCTTAAGTATTGTGTAGGTGTTAGCGTAACTAATGTTTATGGTTTTGCATTAGCTTACTGTATGCATTAGCATTAGCTTCCATATATACCCATTGGTGTTAGTGCGTTAGCATAACTAATGTACTAAAGTAGCTTTGACTTTAGCATTGGTGCAACTAACCTTTTTAGTTAGCTGTGCTTTTCACCAAATTTCATAACTTTAACATTTAATGGCAGTTTGCTTGTTCTCTGCAGCAGCTGAGAAGCAATAAAACTGAAGTTGGTGAAATATGCTAAAGCTAATTACGCCCAACATTTTGCTAAAGCTAATTATGCCCAACACTTTCCTGCATCACAGAAAGGCCATCAAAGAAAGATGAACCTTTCCGGGACGATCGCAGGAAGATCGACCCGTCTGGTGGTCCATCCAGAGGGATGAACGCCATGCCCAGATCTGGACCCGGCAACCGGGGCGGCCACCCTCCTCATCCTCGACCCGGCGCCATGGGACCCCCGGGGAACTACGGAGGTTCTGGTTCCCACAAAGACATCAAGCTGACGCTCCTCAACAAGGTGACTTCCTGTTACCTTTCTTCTAAGAAATGTGTTTAAAAATATGTGAAATTTCACATTTTTACCAGGCCTATTATCAGAGCTGTAACTTTATACATTTACTCAAGTAAATTTATTTCAGCAACTATTTGGAAAAACAATGTACTTCTAGGAGTATTTTTTACTGTGCTGTACTTTTTTACTTTTACCTGAGTAATTTGGTTATGAAGTATTTCTACTCTTACTGGATTAAAATTTCTGGATTTTTTACCCACTGAGTGAAAAACAAAAATGTTTTAACCAAAAATTCACCAGACACAGACACACAGCTGCAGTTTCATTTAAAGGTTTTTATTGAAACATACATTTATTTTGTTTTTTGTTACATATAAGAATTTTTGTCGCTAAAATACCAAAATATCCACGTGGATTTATATTTTGGTCCGCCTGATGTGATTTTTGAATATTAATTGATTGATGACTTGGTCAGTTACTCAGTACTTGAGTAGACTTTTTACCAAATACTTTTTTAGTAATTTCTTCGCTACTTTTTACTTTTGAGTAATTTTTTGTACTTTACCCACCTCTACCTATTATTATTATTATTAATATTATTATTTATTGAAGCTACAGGAGTTAAAAAAACACTTAAACATTGGAGCAATGAAAATGGTATAAAAACATTTCTGATTTAAGGTTTTCCTTGTAAAATCTTTAATTTTAGACATTTTTAATTTCTAAAAAGAAACTGTTTCTAAAAGTGTTCTTTAGGAAGAACTTTTTCTAAAGTTAAAGTTTAAACAAAATCTTAACTAATTCCTAGTTGCTGCTCTATTAATTCCTCTTTTCTTACTCTTTCATCTCACATGGTTTAGTGAGTTAATACTTAGAAAAAGTACTTCTTAAAGTGAGTTGCAGACTCCTAGAAGGAGGCAGATTTGCTAATCCAGGAAAGTTTTATCGAGCTTTGAGTTTATAAACCGTCTCTGTGGTGATGTCTCATCTGCAGGTTGTTACGCTGCAGACACGTGTTTGTTGAAGTCGCCGTGTAAACAGTCTAGTCGTGTCGTCGCAAGTGACAACAACTCTTAAAGTAAATTAATTTAAAAAAAGTTCCACTTAGAAAACCTGGATATCTGGAAACTGCAGGAAGTTTGGGGTTTTAAAAGCTTCTTTGAATTTACTCCAAAAGAAGAAAAACTGTTGACGTTTCTGCAGTAGATTAAAGCTGGAGAACTAAATAAACGTCTGATATTCTGAGTGGGTGTGTTGAAGTTTAGAGGTCAGAATAAGGAGGAAATAAAAACTATAATATTATAAAGATATTTGGTCTTAATTAAATGTTGGATTTAATTAGGGATTTATTAAATTAGAATTTTATATTTTTTAATTAATTAAATTTAAGTTGGTGGTTTCTTTCTGTTCATCTTAGGCTACATTCACATAGCAGGCGAATGTGATTTAAATTTGATTCTTCTTGTTTTTGCCGATCCCATATTGCAACAAATCAATCAATCACAAGTTCAATAATTTCCATTTGGGTGATTGTTTGTTTTTCTCTTTTTCTACCAAAAACTGGATGATGAAAATCTTCAGTTTGATGCTTTGGTCTCAACTGTTCCTAGTTTGTTGTTTTTGAAGGCTAATTTTGTTTAGGGACTTCATAATGAATTGTATTTGTTGTTTCTGTTGTTTATTTATTTTGGACATTTAAACTGTCTTCCATTTCCTGTGAAATGTTTGTTAGAATTTAAAGTAGATTATTGATCTCTGAGAATGTGTTGTTTTATTTTTCTATCATGTTGCATTATGTCACTTGGTCTGAAACAACAATATTATAATTTATCATCCAGAAAAATGTAATATCTGAAACACAAACATTTGATGTGAAGAGTTTTTGGAAACCCAGCGGTCCGTAAACATTGTTTGAGTTCCAGCGTTTTATTTGTCTGTTCTGTAAAAGGTTTGGGTCGTGTTTGGTTTCAGCCACTCTCCAGACATAAGTCTGACTAATTTCTGTTTGTTTTCCAGCAGCAGGGAGACCGAGGCGGCAGGAAGCGCTACCTTCCTTCAGACAAGGACCGGCCCGGCTCCCCTGCCAGCAAGAGGATGGCCATGTCTCCAGACAGAGGTCAGCCAGCCGGGTTCATTCTCCTTCTGCATCGGATAAAAAATAAAACAACTCTGAACTGTCAGGCAATTTTGTGTCTGGCAATTTGATTCTGGTTTTAAGGGTCACGGTTTGATTCAGAAATACTTTTTTTTACTCAGATAGTTTAGAGATTTTGTTGAGATTATGAGACTGACGAGATGAACTGACAGCGCAAACATTTATTTAAAACAATTCTGCTGGGATCTCAGTGTAAGACCTGCCGAGAACCAGGAACGTTTCATTTTATCCTGATGTGTAAAGAAATAAAAGTTTATTCACTGAGGGCAGAAGATGAACCAATCGGGGTCCGATCTGCTGACGTTTTTATGGGAAGGTTGTTTGAAAAAGAGAAGTAGTTTTAAATCCAATAGAAAATGTTGAATTTACATGATTATCCCAAACAATGCATCAAAACATGGATCTTTTGTCTTCATCTGATCTCTATTAAGCTCCCAGAAATATGTGTATAAAATTCATATTCTGAAAGTTATATTTTGATGTATTTACTGAATTGGGGAAAAAATCTGAAATTTCAGTGTTTATCTGTGCGACAGATTTTGATCTCTGCAAGGTAACCGTCTTAAAAATCGTGTGTCTCAAACTAGGGTCTTAAAATGTCTTAAATTCATTTTTAAAAATCCATTTGGCCTTAAATATGTTCTTAAATTCCGTCTATTTAATCTCGCATTCTATGATTTCATTTTTTTCTTGTGGGACTTTCTGTCAGGCAAACATTTGATACATTACGTTCTGCGACTTCAGAGGATTGAGGTTAATTTATACTTGCTTGCAAACTAGCTAGATTTTTTTTTTTGCGTCTATCATGGATAAGTGCAAATTTATTGCCTGTTAGATGGACGACAGTTACACGTTTTGTTTAATCTCTCCTAAGCTCTCAGAAAAGTTATTTATAAAAAATGTTATTCTGCAAGTGCAACAAATTTCGATTCCTGCAGGGTGTCTGTGCATCCTTAAAATGTATTAAAATCATGTATCTAAAATGAAGGCCTTAAAATGTCTTTATCATTATAAAAAAGTTATTTGGCCTTAAATTAGTTAATTATAGGTCTTAAATTTTGTAGTGTCAGGACTATTTAATCACATTCTGTAATTTGTTTCTTGTGGGACTTTTCTGTCATCCAAACATTTGATACATTACGTTCTCCGACTTGAGGTGGTTGCTATCGCTAACTAGCTGCTAATGACCTAATAACAAAAAAATCTGAACTTTCAGTCTTCAGAGGCGATTGAAGGAAAATTAGGCGACTTTGATCTCTGGTTGACTGACTGCAGGTTTTCTTCTGTGTTTATTTTTAAAATGCAGAGAAACTCACCCCTGCTCTCAGATTTCCATCCTCATTTGGTGAATTAGTTGTTTCTGGTTCTAAAGGTCATAGACATGACTAAAAGTTTATTGAAAAGGGACTCAGACCTGCATGACTCAGTCGAACTTGAATCTTGTCTTTCAGGGCGCGATAAAAGGAACCTCGGCCGACCTCAGATGACCCCGCAGATGGAGCGACCCAGAGGTCAGGGGCCGCGGCCGGGCCCCCCGCAGGGCGACAGGTCGGTGCTGTTTGTCAGTCAGCTGGAATTTCTTCTCTTCCCAATTCGACTTGCCATCTAAACCCGAATGCAGCAGGAATTTACATGAGAGCGTTTCTTTAATGCAAAATGAGGAACACGCTGTGAAAAGTGGAAGCACAGAGACATCTAACCATCGCTTAGAAATACGCACCAGCAGAATGCCCCAACATTAAAAAGATCCTTTTTTTATCAATTGATTCTTTTCACCGCCGGACAGCTGAGAGGAAAACGGTTTCATAAACAGGAAATGATCAGAGCGAGACAGGAAAATAAAATCTATTTTAGTGTTTTGTGTGTTTGTGTGACATTTGTCTGCTAAAGATTAGGCGAAGGATTGAATAATGAGGATTCTCAGACCTGAGAACCGTAATTTCTCCAGGTTGCATTGGATCTGCTGAAGTTGAAGACTGCCATGCTCCTCTTAGTGGCTGCAGCTTTAAAGCTCTGCAGTTTAAACACTAAATTAAGGTCTTTCACTCTCTCAACACATTTCTGGAACGCCAAGCATGAAAAAAAAAAAACATCTCCTGCGGTTACCTGCAGAATACTCAGAAATACTGTAAAAATGTGCCTTAATTAGGCCCGAGCAGCTAAGCGCTGCGAGAGCCTATTGAAACTGTACTGTTTATTATTACGATTCTGCCACCCTTTTTAGGGGGCTTTTTGGGGGCTTTA
>NW_015114087.1:12793-15775 GCF_001443285.1 Poecilia latipinna | reverse complement strand
TTAATTTGAATTACATCCTGTCATCATTTTAGTTTCTGGGATTGCATCGCTCCTGGTGGCAGCATGCTGGAGTCGCTCTGTTCTTTTTCTACACTTTGTTCTGTTTTTTGTTTTTTGGATGATTTCCTTCATCAGGTCTTTAAATACTCTAAAATTATTCATTATTAACCTTTTTGATAATTGTGACACGTTTTCTGCAAACTTGGAAAAAAATAAAAATTTTAGGGCTTAAAAAGTCATAAATATCTCCAGATTCTCCAGACTTGGTCTTAAATTACATTTAGCCATTCTTAGCTTTATTTCTTTATGACTTATTTTTACTGCTTCTGAGAAATGTGCCAGCAGCATCAATTTAATCTAAAATTATGTCGCTTCTAAGTGTGAGCGCGAGGAGAAGTCTTGAGTACAAGCATTGAAAGTTTTCAGAAGAAAAACATGAAGTCCTGCTTTCAAAATGAAAATGTAAGCAAAAGTATTAAAAGTTTTCTGAAGAAAAGACATGAAATCCTGCTTTCAGACTGCAATGTGTGCTCTTGGATTATGGCAGGAAACTTCCCCCATACACAGGCTGCAGTTTATCTTTAGTGAGTGATGAGACAGCAGAACAATGACTGATGAGCCGGTTAAACTTCCCACCAGTGGCTAAAAATAAACTCAAAAAGATCAATACTACTAGCTAATGCTAATATTAACAAAATCCTCTCAGATGTTTTAACTATGAGAGAATATTCAAAATGAGAAACTAAAACAAGAAAACTCCTTTTAGTGATTTTATTTTTTTACATTTAAGAAATGTAAGGATATATTTTTAAGGAAAAATTAAACACTGAAAATACACAAAGTTGAGTTGTATTAAAATTGTTAAATATATTCTTGGTGAATACCAAATTGCATAGCAAATGTATAAAACTGTAAACACCAAAAATATATATACATTTGGATGCAACACATTTAAAAAGATCAAAAAACTTTGAAAAAGTTATAAAAAGTACAAAAAAATACATCATATTAATTTAATCTCCAAAAGATGTTAAATATTGATAAATATACATTTAAAATATTAAATGTCAACAAAACTACTAAGTTTACTCAGTACACAAAATGCTTACATTTTATTATTTGTTTTGGTATTTTTTACCTTTCCTTTCATCACACAATGATTAAACCAAAAACAGAAAGAAAAAAACAAATCTAATATAAAATAGATAATTAATGTCTAACTTCCTGTCAGTGGGAAGAACACAAAGTGCCGACCAGGAAAAACGTGACAGTGGAAGAAGCAGCTGATTATTCTTCCTCTATGGATTTTTTTATACATAGTTCATTATGAAAATCAAAACAGCTGAATCTTTCCTGTATATTTCTAAAATATATCTAATTCACCATTTAAAAATTATGCAGAAATATAGTTGGTTTTTTTTTATTTCAGGTAATCAATATAAATAATTCTTCTTTCCATGAAGTAGTCTTTACCCATTTACTCCAATTCAGATTTTACAGTTTGATCCCAATCTTTGGCTCCCGTTTCCTCTTATTTGAGTTTAGTATGCATCAGCTTGTTAGTATTGCCTTTCAGATCAGAATAATTCTCCTGCCCATTAACCCTCTTAAGACCATAATTGTAACTGGTATTTTTCTGATTTTATGGCTGTAAAATTCTCAAAAAATGTGCAATGAGTCTGAATTTTTGCTCTTTTTTCCAGAACAACCTCAGCTTCCAGTATTCGATAGTTATTTAACATTTCTGTCTATTAAAAATTGAGAATAAACAGTTTAAAGACAAAACAAAAATCGGAATTGAAATTTTCAGGTTTATTACTGAACAAAAACTTCCTGATGACGGGGGCAAACAGTTTCAGATGAACAATTTCAACTTTCAACTATATAACATAAATGCAGAGAAAACTGTGAAACCTGGCCTCCAATTTACAAGTTTTAATGCCTGTTTTTTATTAAATTATTTCAGCCGTTTTCATGTTTTGTGGTAGGCTCTAAAGCAGTTCCTCTCCAGCTGCAGACAGAATCTCACTCTTGATCCATTCATACTTTATCTATCAGACTTCAGGTTGAAAGGGTCCTGGTACCCTTCTCCAGTGGTCAGGAGCAAGAGGCATCGGACACACTGGACAGGTCACCAATCCCTCACTTGGCTGATTTGTTGTTGTTTTCACAATTCATCTTTTGGCAGAAAAAAAAGTGTTGGTGATTTTTATTTTTTTCCATTTTGCCAAAATCACTTTAGGTAAAAATATTACTTAGGACATTATTTTTGGAAGACCACGATTTTATTTTCAACATAATAAATATTTATTGCACAAATTATGCAGGAATCAAGATGGAGCTAACAGTTAGCCAATAGCTGTGCAGCATTCATATGACTAACGTTAGCTTGTACAAATATTTTACATAAGCTGGTTATATGTCTCTTATGTTCACTGCCTTCAGACATCAGTCTTCTGGGACCCTTGATCAGTTTGGGGGATTTTCTTTTAGACATTTCCATAATTTTATGCGCGATTTCAACTCGTCCTCTGCCGTTTTCTCTCTCGCACCGCTACTCCGTTGATACAACACGGAGCTCCGCAGGGAAATTCCGTAACGAAAATATTTACTCTAATATCTGCTGCAACATGCACATGTGATACATCGTTGAAAAGCTTATTTTATGCACTTTCTAGTACTTTTTGAATTTTTTGAATGCGACCAACTGTTCAGGAGTTACGATACAGAGTAGGTTGGGTGACAAATATGACACAACGGAGAATCCTTCTTGTGATTGGTCAAGCTCATATCAAACTTTCCCGGGTGGCTACCGTAATGTATCATATATGCCCGGAAAGCGCAATGTCTCAGCTTTTCTGCACTTTTGGAATTTTTTTTGATATATTGAACTGTTCAGAAATTACGGTAATGGGAATTACATCAGCGGAATCCTGTCGTCGCCGACAGGTTGGTCGTAAGAGGGTACAGAAAAGTGTCTGT
>NW_015114087.1:0-8808 GCF_001443285.1 Poecilia latipinna | reverse complement strand
CAGCACTTTAAAAAAACCACCCAGCTGGTTTTTATCAATAAGTTCATGTTTTTGATGACTGGAAAGTGAGCCGTTTCAGAAACCTTCAGAATGTTGAGTCATACTGGGCACTGCGCCGCTACCTAGCAACCCCAGCAGAGTTCCGCCCGTCACCTAGCAACCCAAGCTGAGTTCCAGCACATTTGGTCAATTGGTTTTCCCGCTGTATGCTCTGTACAATGGCTCTTCAATAACATATTAAACAGACAATATTTTAACAAAGTCCTTTGAGATTTCACGATATTCAATTTAGATTTTACAGTTTGATCCCAATCTTTGGCTCCCGTTTCCTCTGATTTGTATTTGGTTTGTGTCAGTCTCGTTAGTCGGCTGACACACACTCAGAGCATTATATATAAATCTATTATTAGAGCAAAGTAGTCTGATTATTGTAGAAAAGGAATCTGCAACTCTTTGTTGAATTCAAGATATATAATCAGTGCCTTGCACATTTTATTTAAAAAAATTGGAGGCGGTTTAATTGTTTTTTTCTTTTTGATTTGGCAACGATTGCTGGGCAGTGCTTGCTGATTTTAGCAAAAAAATATATATATTAAAAGAAAAGTGCTTAGTTTTGTATCTTAATAAAGAAAATGCAAGAATGTAAGAATGATGTAAAGCGAGCTTGATCTGATGTAAACAGTAGAAACTGGTGAGGCCAGCGATACTCATCTTTTGACTTCAGCAGCTTTTTTACTCTTGTTGTTTCTCCTTTTTTTCTGACTCACATCCTCCAACAATCATCTGAGTGAAACTTCACTCTGACCCGTACTCTCTCTTTTCCAGGAAACGCCCTCTGTCTCCGCCGCCAAAGTCTTCTGGGAAAGGCCCAGCTGCGCCGTCGAGCAAGCCGCCCGGCCCGGCCCCCGCCGCCAGCGCCGCCGGGTCCGGTCCGGGTCCCGGCAAAGCCAGCAACACGCTGTCGCGCCGCGAGGAGCTGCTGAAGCAGCTGAAGGCCGTGGAGGACGCCATCGCCCGGAAACGAGCGAAGATCCCCACCAAATGAGCGCCGGGCTCAGGCAGGTGGAGTTTTTCCTTTCCCCCGCCCAGACCGCTGCCGGTCGGCGCGGCGGCCCCAGCAGGACGCAGGCGGGGTCGGAGGTTAGAAACGACACGTGGACTCGACTTTGCGAGAGCGGAGGAGATGATCGGAAGCATCTTCCTCACCTGGACTCCTCCTCTTCATCACCATCGTCCTGTTCCTTCATTTTTCCCTTCAGTTTTACCTTCACATGTTGTACAGAAGCAGCAGCAGCTTGTCAGATAATTTCCTGTGTATCAATAAAGATCATAAGGATGTGAAGTTTTTTTTATAATCTACTTTTGTTTTTTTTCTTCTTCTTGGCTCTTAAGTGACGAACCAGTGTTTGATTTTCTTCGTGTCACGCTTTTCGTTGCAGTCCAGCAGGTGAGACAAGGACATCTAGAGACGAAATGTCTCGCTTTTGTGACAAAAGACTTCTAAATAAACTATTTTAATAAACAGCAGCTCTCTGGGTGATTCCTGTTTCCTGGTGTTTGCTCAGCTCAGTCTTCCATGCAGCGTTTTGTCAGACACATTTTTATAAACTGCATAGCAATCAACTTTTTAAGAAGCTTTATTTAAACAAGCAGAAGCTATGCTACTACTCTTTATTTACAAAACACTTTAAAACAATAGCTACAACATGAGCGCCGGGGTCAGGCGCTCTTCTTTTGACTTCAGCAGCTTTTTTACTCGTCGTTTCTCCTTTTTGTACAACAAAGTACAAATAAACATTCATAGCACAAAAAACAATAAAATGGAAGTAAGCAAAAGTCCGTATGCATCAAATAAATGAATTGGGTACACAAGGTGTACATGCAAATATTTACATATGGAAATTGTTCTGACAGCCTTTTTGTTTGGAATCCGTTATTAATTTAACAGTTGTACATCCTTCACAAAATGAAGAAAATATGGCATTAACAAATTTACATTTCTGTTTGTAACAATTTGTGAAAAGAATGAGAATTTTTCTATTAAAAGTAATTTTCCATCATAAGGAAACTTCTCAAAATATGGTGATCAATAAATTTGCTAATGCTAAGCCAGCCACAACATTTCTGACTTCGCGTCATTACCCATAATTCATAGCGGAAACCGTTTTCTACTTTTTACTAGGTGGTTTTTAACTTTTTTAAGTTGTTGTGGCAGCTGACAAAAAGCACAAGTTGAAGTCATGTTTGAACTGGTAAAGCCACCCGTTACCGCAATAAATAACCGAATTTCTCGTTAGTGCCCCTCGCTTTGGTTACCCGGAAGTATAAAACCAGACGGCGGAAGTTAGTGGCCGGTAATGGCAGCCTAACTTCCATCGCTGAAACTGCTAGATATAAATAAATTATTTGTTTCTTCAGACCAGAAACTTTAACTTTAAGCAGTTTGAGAAAGCGCAGATGATAATATGGCATTATAAGCTTAAATGAAGGAAATGGTGTCCACACTTTTTTTAAACCACATGTTGCCACAAACATGTTCTATTCTTATAACATGTTAAATAAATTTCATGCTTTATTTTTTCACTTTCTATGCTCAATAACAAACTATAAAAATTATGATTTTACTGGAATCAACAAAATAATTGGATCAGTGAATCTACTAAGAGATGCTGAAACTATAAGAACTGACTTTCAGGATTGGTCAGTACAAGGCAGACCCCCAGTTTCTACAGTTCATACGTGTGTGTGTGTGTGTGTGTGTGTGTGTGTGTGTGTGTGTGTGTGTGTGTGTGTGTGTGTGTGTGTGCTATTTATCTGGAAAACGTTGTGCATTAAAAGTGTAAAAGTGGCTGTCCGCAGAATGTCTGTTTTTGTTTTGTTCTTACCATCTTTGATCTTTAATTGGGAAAATATTAATTATTAGTGTTAATTACTATTAATTAGAATTTATCAAAACAATAAATCAAAATTCTTATAGGAATTTTTTCACAGTAAATAAACAGTGATAAATTCCCATTCCTGATGGAAATACATTTATATTTAATCACTTTATGATTAAATATAATCACTTTATGATTCTTTTAAAAGTCTTTTCTAATTTATTTAAGCTCATCTGATGTGTTTGCACCTAACTTATCAACAATCACTATTTAGGTAAGTCTGTTAACTCTACCTTTATCAAAACAGGTTTACATTATTAAACAAATCTCGGTTTTGCATTGTTGCTTAAACATACGCAGTGTTAGGGGGAATATTTGCACGTTTTGATTGAAAAAACTTCTCTGAACCTTGTAGGAACTCAGGTGTTATAAAAAGCAGCTTTTTAATAGTGAGTGGCTACAGTTACCGTTCGCTGAGGTTAAAGTTGCTTCCCTGTATTCAGAAAAATCCCCCCTTTGAGTTTGGTGTGAAGAAAATTCCCTGCATTTTCTTGGCATATCTAATAAACTGTTATAACATTCCAGAGGTCTAAAAAGTTGTCATATAATGACTTTTGTAAAGCAGGTTGTGGTTTCTGATGATTCTCTTCTTAATCTCTAAACAAAAGGCAACTATTGTGCTAAAATAGATTTCTCTAAATGCAGAACATGTCTCAGGGCTGCGGTGACTACCTGCTGATGGAAAGTCGAAGGTTAAATTCAGGCACTGATGCAAAAATGAATCACTATTCAGAATATTTTTCTGTTGATTGTAATCTCAATTTTGCTGGAAAAACCATGAAAACATTTCTAAATATGTGTCTCTATTGTGTTCTGTAGCCTTTGGTTGCAATATGAAGCACAGTGTTTATAAAATCTGCAGAAATCAGCCCATGTTTTTTTCTGTATACAATAATATGTTTTACCAGTAAAGTAAACGTATCCCATTTTGAAGCGCCATATTTCAGCCAGACTTTCCACCAGAAACACCATTCAAAGTTTTAACAGTTCACAGGAAGTTGGACTGTGATTGTTTACATTTTCTTTTATCTTTTGCAGTTTTCTGGAATCACAATTTAAATTTGATTTTTTTCTGATTTTCCCACAGAAGCTTCAGCTTATTGATGATGTCACACACGCTATATTATGACCCTGTGAAATATTCAGAAATGTTTTGGATTCCACTGTTACATTAACAGTTTCATCTCCGCATAGTTTATACATCAAATCGTAGCTATTTTTGTCTACTTTTTTTCAGTGTGTCTCCCACTGCTGTACGATTTACAGATTTCTGTCAAATCAGCTCAGAGTGCAGAGAGCGCACATCCAGGCTCTTATTCACTCCCATTATACTTCAAGGCTCATTCTTTTCCTAACTGGACCTGACGGCTCCCTTTAACCTTTCATATGTCCAACATTAAACACTGCAGATCCATAAAAGTTTCCATCTATGACCACAAGAGTTTTCTGAAACTACATGCCAAACAGTTCATCAGTACAACTTTCAGTTTTTACACAGTGAATGTTTGTCTGAGGCTTAAATGGAATTCTGTCAGAATATTTGACAGAGTGGCGCTGCTTTCCCAAACAGGAGACCAATCACCATAGCAACCAGTTACCATAACAGGTTATGGTAACCATACTCACAGACAGTAAGACCTCGTTTGTTGCCTCGTTTTCGATTATTGTAATCATGAAGTCCCTGGACTGTCATACTTCCTGTGAGTAAGACATGGAGCATTAATGAGTATTGTCTTACTCACAGGGACTGAGTAAGACAGCTTCTCTCCTATTAAAAGCAACCTTTAAGTAAATTACATATTCTCAATAGGTTTGAAAGAGGAAGGTTGATATATATAAATATACATTTAAAAAGTAAAGCAGTTTTTATCTAAATCTTTTATTTCTGTTCATTTTGATGATTACAGATAAAAGCACGATAACACAATTCAGTCTTAAAAATATGAGCATTTGAGAAAGAATCGGTTTTAAAATAGGGTTTGGGAGGTGATGTGGTGGCGCAGGGGCAAAGCATAACCCACGTATTGAGGCCTTGGTCCTCATGGTGGTCACAGGTTCAATTCCTGGTCTGGTGATGTTTGCCACATGTCTTCTCCCTCTCTCATTACCCTATTTCCTGTCAAACTGCTTTCAAATAAAGGCCACTAGAGCCAACAAAACCTTTAAATAAGAATATTATTTGAAGAACAGTGGAAGGGGAAAAGTACCCAAGCAACAGCCATTCTGAGGATTGAGAAACAACAGTAACATTAATTGGGTTAAGCAAAGTTGTGAGATTTAATTTATTGGTAGAAGTTGGCAGCTGTTTGTCCTAGATAAAGTACCAATATCTGGTTAGATGACCAAAGTGTTTCTGTGTTTGATTGACAATAATTCATGCAACCAAGCACTGCACAGTGCATCAAGATATTTTTAGTATAAATAATCTTTTAAATAGTTTAAGTTGTTGACTTTTATGAGATGTAAAAATTAATTTGTTGCCTCGTTTTAGATTATTGTAAAACTGAAGAGCACAATGTTCATGTAATTCATGAAAAATATTAATGAGGTTGATGTAAATCACTTCCTCTATTTTTTCCACGCTAGAACTACAATGGCAGAGTGATGTCATTGTTTACAGTGAGGTAATGTCACATGACCCAAAACTCTGCAGGACATGCACATTATATTTACTTCTCTGTTCTGCTTCTCAGGTGTTTGCATTCAGGAAATGATCCATATTTTCCAGCTAAAGTTCTGCAGTAACTTACCAAGAAATGTTTTTGTTGTTGGATGACATGAAACACATAAACAAAAAAAACCCAAATATTTTCTCATCATTAAAAATAATTTTGAAGATGATATAAAATATATACTTTTGTTTACAATAATAGCAGTCCAGACAAGAAACTGCCTCAAAATAAATAAATGAATATGAATTAATATTCAGCTTTTAAATAGGTCTGATATTCTGAAACACTGAAGTGTCACAAGCATGAAAAGAAATAGGAAATTTGGAAGGAGGGGAAAAAAATGTTCACACCACTGCAGAAGAGGAAATTATCTTGATAAAATACTGACCCCAAAGACACCAGTAAAGAGGAACGTCTTCAGTCTGCAGCAGAATTGACATTAAGTTAAAAAAAAAAAGTTTATTAGTATGACACGTTTCAGCAACAAGGGAGTTCATTTTTGGGTATGGAGGTAAACTAAGCAGACATTTACTGTCTGCACTGCAAAAACACAAAACCTTACCAAGTACTTTTACTTTTTAGTGCTAATATCTTTGTACACTTGAAATAAGACTAAACAAACTTCCATGTAACTTTTCAGCAAGACATGAGGGGTTGTTTTGAGTTTTAAAAAAATCCTTAATATTGATTAAAAAGTTCTAGTTTAGCTGTCAGATTATGTCACTTGTAGCAAAATGTTTTTCCCAAGTTATGAATGAAAAACTCTGCCACTGAAACTAATGCTACTTTACGACACAGTATTAGGGCTACGCTAAGAAAACCAAAATAAATAAAAAGGCAAGAATAAAGTCATAATATTATGAAAATACTCATAATATGACAAGGATAAAGTCTGAATATTATACCTTTATTTTCTTATTCGACTTTATTCTTATACAAGTTTATTCCAGTTTTTTTTTTTATCTTAGTACGGCCCTAATACTCAATCATTTCTAACCAATATTAAGGAACTATTTCCTAATATTGGTTAAAAGAGCTTAAAGAGGAAGGACAGAGCCACTCTGTAGTAAACAAGTCTGTTCCTGAGGCAGTCTGCTGTTGCATCACTCCAACACGTGGAGCAGAACTGAAAGTAAAGCCGAGTCCTGAACAATCACAATCTTTATCTGGGATTTGCATCTATCCTTTGGCTGAAGAGTCGTATTTTATTTATAACATTGGCTCCTTTCAAAAGCAAAAAAATAGATTATTTAAATTTGTAGCTGTTGATTTTTCAGTTACTGAAGACGGTGAGCTAATCTGACACAGTTAGAGGTGTAGTATTAAAAGAAGTTCAAACCCAACACACAGCTAGTCTGAGCTAATCCGACCCACAGCAGGTTCTGTTGTAAGCTAATAACAGCCGATTCCATGCAAAGACGAACAAATCTAAACCAAATAGTTCTGCCAAATCACTCAAATCAAGGCAAACATGTCATCAAACTGATGCTAGCTGGTCTTCAGTTAGGAACCGCCAGTAAATCTTGACTGAAAAACTAACAATTATGTATTTTCCAGGCACATTGTGCCATTTTATAATCAACATATTAGCTTCAGCTGTTAGAAAAATGCTATGTATATCAAACATGATTTACAGGAAACTTCACTTTGCAATTTGATGCATTTAAATTGGGCTTCTGTCTCTTTAAGAAGCTCCTTCCCTTTCCAAGAGTTCAATCTTCATCTCCCGCCATGGCAGAGATCAAAGGTCAAAAGATAAAAATAAATAAATAAATTAAATAAATAAATAAAAAACAAAAGCTGAAACTGTTTTGCTAATAAACTGTATAAGTTATTTAATGTTTTACTTTTATGTTTCTGAGCAAATTTTGAGATCTTTGTGTAAATTTGAGTAATATTTTTCCATAAGAACGGCTCAGTGCTGCCCTCTTTGGATTAAGCAGTGCCTAAGCAGTTGAATTCTATAATTTTAAAACACCGAAAAAAAGTTTCTAGATTTGTCACTAGTTAGTATTTTGATTTAAAAAAAAGTCGTAAGAGGGATCTGAAAAGTCGCTAAACGCAGCGACAAAGTGGATAAGTTAGCAGCAGTGCTCCTCTTCCTCAGCTCAGTCCCGCCATTTGGCCACGCCCCTCAGCGTATCTTGGCTCCGCCCACTTCAGAGAAACGTTCTAAATTGGTCAGGGGGCGGAGCTACGCTTTCACAGGGCGATTAGCTACACTTTAATGTCAAGATCAGAGTTAAATTTGACCGCGAGCTGAAATTCAAGTCGGGCTAAAAGAGAAAGCAGTTATTATAGTCTGAAAATAGAAGCAGGAAGTTCTCCCTGTCAAGGAAGCAAAGACAGGACAAAAGGAATAAAGGGGCAGAAGTTGATTGAAGTCTAACGAGCTCCTATCAGTTACACTTTCCAGAAGATTTGCTTTTGACTGTTTTACAACAAGCAAAGTTATTAATAGAACTGCTTTTTTAACTTTCATGTCAAACTGATTTGCTTAAGGGGTGGGATTATGTACTTTCCAGGTACATGGTGTTACTTTATAAAGTAATTATGTCACCATCAGTGGTTATGAAAAAACTCTGTATCACAAACACTTTAAAAATCTGACGTTTTTAAATTGGCCTCTGTCTCTTTAGAAACTCCTGCCCTTTCTCATACTCCTTCAGCGCATCATCACAACAATGCTCCTCCAGGATGCTATTTTTGGAAAAATGCTAAATCCTACCAAGTACTTTTGTCTAGTTTCTGCTGTAAATATTTTAGAATACTTGAAAAATGAGACCAAAGTGACTTGAAAGCACATTTTCAGCCACATATAGAATCTTGTTTTAAGTCAATAATCCCTTAATATTGATAATAAATAAGTACTAGTTTCACTGGCAGATTGTTTTACTTACTAGAAAAATAAAATCATTTTTTATGCCAAGTCTGATTTTAATCCATTTGCTTTCTGTACTTAAAAATAAAAAAGGACAGAAATGTCATAATGAGAGGTACCAGGACTCGAAGGCAAGCAACAACTACGGACACCAAACTCAGTTTACAGATTTATTGAACGAGAAGGTGTAATGGGGAAAACGACGGAGAGGTGCAGATCTGCGGCAGCAGGGAGGAACTGAGAGCTAGAGTGTACCACTGTAGAAGCTGATAGGTACTTTTTCTCGAACCTATATAAAAAGACCACAGACAACGTA
>NW_015114086.1:120257-168580 GCF_001443285.1 Poecilia latipinna | reverse complement strand
TAGCTCTCGAGGACTGGACTTGGCCACCCCTGCTGTAGGAGACGCGGCAGTAAAGTCAAATCCCATCCACCACCCTCGCAAGTGTGTGCAAACTTCCCGTTAATTAAAGCCAAAAATGAAATGTCTCCCTCGCTCCCCCTCTTGTCTGCCTTCTCTTTCTCCTCCAGACTACGCTCTGCGTCACCCCAGCCAGCTGCTGAAATCCAGCCATTTCTTTTTCTTCCAGCTGCCCCGCTTCCCAGAGCTCATGCTCTCCATCAACGACTTCAAGGTGGGCTTACATGCTTTTCAAGGTCAAGCTTGTGTGCATGTGGGCACACACTTTTGTGTGTGTATGCGTGTGTGTGTGTGTATATATATGCGTGTGGGGGTGTGTATGTGTGTGTGTGTGCGTGTGTGTGCGTGTGTGTGTGTGTGCGCGTGTGTGTGTGTGTGCGTGTGCGTGTGTGCGTGTGTGTGCGTGTGCGTGTGTGTGTGTGTGCTGGTGAATGTTGCACATTGTTGCTGTGTTTGTTTTTCTGTGTCAGTGTCATTGGTAGACATGGACTCCTGTGTGCAATCTACAAATACTCACCTACTATTCAACAGGCCCCCTATTTAATCCAGCTGTTACCTTCTTTCCTGATCAGAGATCATTTCAGATTTGTCAACAGATTGGATTTCAATTATTTTGCATGAATAAAGCTCCTCAGTCCTGAGGCTGAAGCTGCATTGGCTCCTTTCCTATAAGAGGAAGCTGGTGCCTTATTATCGCCTTGTCAAACGGTGCTGCAGTTCAGTTTCTGTCCCCTACGACGAAGTATTAGGGCCAGGCTAAGAATGAAAAAGTAAATTACAAGAATAAAGTCATAAAAGTACCAATAAAAAGTCCTAAGTTATGAAAATGAACACAGCATTGAAGTCAAAATAATATGACTAGAAATGTTTTGCTTAAAGGTTTCAGATTATCAGATAAATGGTGGTATAAGACAAAAATATTCAAAGTTGATTCAAAAATTCAGTTTTTAAAGCTTTCTGAATTTGTAATATCTCCTTACATCATTATGGCGGACTTTTGGCTTTTTCTACTTTCAACTCAGCCTTGTTGAAGATCAACTGATCACAAGGGAAGAACTCTTCAGCAGCATTAAGTTAATTTTACTTAATAAGTGAAATGGTTGTAAAGGTACGCATTCACAAACATTTCACTTTTTTCTTGAATTTTAGAGATCCCTGTTGTTTTGGCAGCAGTTTTGCTATTCAGCTTTAACAGTGATGCCATATTCAGTCTGAGTTTTCCAGGTTTAGAAGCACAGCATGAGACGCCCGAACTGCAGCTGAAGGTCATCAGAGCTGATCTCACCTGCGCTGCAGCTTCTCTGTCTCACGTTACGGGAACATCGGCCGTCCTCCTGCAAATTTTCTGCTGATCAAATGGCTCCAGTGTCAGTCTGCTGTCTGTCTGTCTGTCCTGCAGGCCCTCAAAGCCTTGTTCACTAGTCGGAGCACTGGGATCGGGAGAAAGGGCCGATGGCTCACTGCAGAGGATTTGGAAGCCTACTTGTACGCACTCTCTCAGCCGGGAGCTCTGACAGGAGCTCTCAACTATTACAGGAATGTCTTCAGGTGGGGGGATAATTCATATCTCATATCTTTTTTTTTTCTTTAAATAAAAAAAAGAAAGAACGAACTGGAGAAAGGTCTTCTACAGGATCTGAAAGCATCCGGGGTAACTCACTGACCTGCCCCACTTACACAGTAGCAGGATGGTTTTCAGCCACCATGACCCGGTTCTGTTGACAAAATGTCACCTGATTGTTTATCACTTTATTTAGCCAAACTAACAAACCTTTTAGATGCTCCGAGTCGGACTGTGTCACAGTCCAATATGATAAAAACGTTTGTATCCTTAAAGGGATGGTTTTATGTAAAATCCACTTTTTACATCATGTTCCAATGTAATTCCTTTATCAAAACCATAACTGGAGTGTTCCCTGGATTCTTTCATGCTTGTTTGAGTAATCCTTTAATCTCCATGGCAACCATTCAGCTGTGCAAAACGCCTGGGTGGACGTAGCTGCAGTTTCCAAGCTTCTAAGCTCTGCCTCACAAAGCATACCTCCCCCGCGACTCCCCCTCTCAGCTCCTTCAGACTAGCCAGGAGCAATTAGTAAACAACTGGTGAACCTCCACATTTGCTGAGTTCAGCATAAGAGCTTTTTCTCAGTGCAACACTGGTAGAAACACTATCAAAAGGTTTGTAGAGTGGCCATGGTTTGATGACTTCCTGCAGGTGGAGTTTCATAATAAGCAGGAGTTTTTAAAGATACAGAGGCTCAATTTCAAGGCGTTTCAATTTTATAGTCAAATTTCTTTTAAGTCATATTTAATATAGCAGTAGTTATTTGATTGTCCTATAAAGATGCCTAATCCTGCCCCTTTAAGCCATATTTTTTATGTCTGCTGTGAAATTTTAAAAAGTTCAGGAGTAATTACCATTGTAAAAAGGTTTAACAGCTTTAGTGCTCATCACAAAAACAACAACCACAAAGCAGTGCATGATTGGGAAGCAGGAAAAAGATATGGATTTCAAAATTTTCTTCATTGTAAGATACATTTCGCTCAATGAGATTGGATGGAGAACATCTGTAAACATTTATTTATTTTCTGGTCTGCCAACAGATTCGCCATTTGGTTTAGCTCTTGAATGTAACTGCACCATTATAACAGAGGAGCATACAGGGAACAGCTGCATTTATACTGAGACTTAATAACACACCAGTGGACTTTTCTGACTAACTAGAGGACTTTTCAACATAGCAGGGTTTAGCCTCACTGACCCTTCTGTGTTCAGTGAACGTTGGCTGGATGTCCGCCAGACATTTCATGGTGTTTCACTGAGTTTCTTGGCGAACGTTGTCTGTAAACGTTGACTGAACATTCATGGCTACGCTCAGGGAACACCGTCTGAACACTAGCTGGGTAACAAAATGAGGGGCCAATACAAATGGCCACCACCAGGTGTTTTTTTTGTTTTGTTTTGTTTTGTTTTGTTTTTAATGAAAAGCTGTCAAATTTTTTTCTATAGCAACAAGAAAGTTAAAAGTGCTTTACACCATAAAAAACCTAATACAGTGACCAATTAAACATTATATTTTGTCAGATGCAAAATCATCAAGCAAATATACCTCAAATATCCAGATCAAAGGTCCAGTTCTAAACGGGGTGTGGTTTTAGCCTTGATTTAATTGAACTCAGTGTTTCAGCAGTTTAGCAGTTTTTCTGGAAGTTTGTTACAGATTAGAGGGACCTAAAAACTGAATGCTGCTCCTCCATGTTTGGTTCTGAGTCAAGGGAGCTATGCAATATTTGTTCCACTTCACAATTATGCTCTCCTTTGTGTTGGACCACCACATAAAGTTTAAAGTAAATACATTCTTACAATTTGTACTTGTACTGTTGCTAAATATGCATCAATTCATGGGATAAAAATACCTTTAAAATGCTTTGTGATAAAGTAAAGGTGTGCCCAATTTGGAAGAAGCAGCAGTGCAGTCATTCTCTACTTAAAACTGAAAAGTACTGTTCACTGTTAGATTTACATGAACCCTGGTGGTTGTTTGGAGCATTGTTTGGGTTTAACTAGTAAATATGCACACAGAGCATCTTTATCTAGTAGGAACTGCCACCTTTGTATCTAAAAATACTATCATCACTGACACAAGTCTGCCAAATATCTGCATCATCTTGCAGCTTTCTTTAATAAACTGTCCACTTCTGTTAGCCGAAAGGAGGAACAGGGAAGAATATTGAAGGGCATGTACTGTTTTTTTTTTTTTTACATGTGAACTGTGCGTGCATGACTGGGCAGGCCATCTGCTCCCTTCTCAAGCAACGAGCTTTTATCTGTTCACATGAAAGAAATTGTACTGACCCATGACCACCAGGGATGTAAATATCAACGTACAGTCATTCATTATTCATCCAATCATTTCATATGTATTGATTGATTAACCCTTTAATGATGTATTTGAAAACACACTGTGGGATTTCACTATCACTATAGTGCAGATGATATAAAAAAGAGCATCCCAGTTGTTCAGGATCTACTGGGTCTGTCTCAGGGGAGCTCAGAAGTCTCAACTCAAAAGGAGTTGATACATTTTTCTAGTGTTGTGTGGCCTCCAGAAGACCAGAGCAGAAACTATTTCCTTTGTTCCTTGTTGTTTTCATGCCAGCTCTACTGCAGTTTGGTTCACTTCTGGCTGCAGTGTGAACGTAGCTTTAGTACTGTGTGAGTTTTACTGTTTTTCGTAAAGGCAATACAACACACTGCTTAACCCCCCCACCCCCGCCCCCCAAAATATTTCAGAAGGGCACTTTTAGTCTGGAGTTAAAACGGCCTGTGCTCTAGCACCACCTAGTGTCTATCTGTGCACATCCCTGTTCTTACCTACCTATTTCAATGACATACATTGAAGTTTGCAGGTTTAATGTGAGAGAATGTGAAAATATTTAAGGAGTGTGAATATTTTTGCAAAACAATTTCTTTTTTTTTCCTTCTTCTTCTTCCACATGTCAGCTAAAGTGTAACTTGTATCTGTCACCAGCTCGCTCCCTCTGAGCCACAGGCACGTCAGGTCTCCGGTGCTGCTGCTGTGGGGAGAGCGGGACGCATTCCTGGAGCAGGAGATGGCCGAGGCCTGCCGCCTCTACATCAGGAATCACTTCCGTCTCAACATCATATCCGGGGCCAGCCACTGGCTGCAGCAGGACCAGCCCGACATTGTCAACACCCTCATATGGACCTTCCTGAAGGAGGGAGAGGGACGCAAAAGCTACAGGAACTAAACCCGCACAGCCCTCGCATCCCACCCCTCTCCCCTCAACACCTTGCACCGTCCCCACTCTCCCGGAAGCCTTAAATATGCCTGTGATACCAAGCAACATAGTGATGATGCAATCATTCTTTAAATTTTTTCACATTTTAGATATATTTTTTAAAAAAAGAAGTCAGCGAAGAAGGAGAGAATCAAAGCACACCTCTCACTCAAGAGGAAAGGACACATGTTTTAAGATATTTTTTTGCACATGACAGCGACATATCCGCCTTAAAGTTTTGTCGGTTTCAGCATTACAAATGTGTGGCGAAATCTTTTTATGTATTTATTACATTTATTTCTCTTTGTGACCTGTATTGTGTGGTGCCTTTTAACTTTGGAGCTGTCGCGGTGTGAAGACGTCCCGGGGCGTCGGGGCGTGTCGTTGTCCACTGTTCTCGTGTCGCTCAGCTGTATTTCGGGCACAGTTCCCAGGGAGTCCCCCACCTCCCAGGGCTTTGTTTATCAGGTAGTGTTTGTCAAAATGGAGGTTTCTTTTTTAGTCATTTTTTTCTCTCCTCCCTCGGATATCTGCTCAAATATAGAGAATGTTAACTTGATCTTCCTGTAGAGAAATGTTAAGTGACGGTTGCCTATTGTACTATTTTGTATCTCTTCCTACACACTGCATTTTGAAACTCACTGAGCCAGGTCGATACTGTTTGATTTTCTAAATAAACTGAATAAGTGTCTGTCAGACTGCAATGCTTCTTCGCATTTTCAGCCTATTTTTGGGTGACTATTGTCGTCGGGTGTTTGAAGCTATAAACAGAATCTCATGCTGTTTTTGTGCTTGTAGCTGTCTCACCAGCAGTCACCGTAAGCTTTTACACAGAGGAGATGGGGGAAAAAAAGAGCAGAGGAGGCGTTACTAAATTTATCAGTCGAGTGACGCAGCAGTTTAAAGCTTTTTCTGTAGAACAAACGTCTGGATAGTTGATATTTATAACTTTGCTCTGTGGCAAAGAAAAATGCTGATGTAGAGTCACATTCGTTTCACATAAACGGCTTTCAGAGGGGTGTCAGCACAGTCACACTGTTCACCTGAAGAAGTAGATTGGGCCGCGTTTCAATTAAAAGAACTAAACCGTAAATTTCTATTTTTATTTTATGTTGCTGAATTACACACCTGCACTATTGTTTGAAATTAATAAACATTTTTTCCCCTTTGAAAGAATTGTTTTTGTCCTAATGAATTCATATTTAACCCCAGCTGATCTCTGCAATAACAACAAAACAGATGTTTGAATCCTTGCTAATTTACCGTACATATTAAAAGTGGCGTTGCCAACCTAGTAGGACAAGAGAAACAATTGCAGGAAGAGACGATGACGTCATGTGCATGCATGGGACCCTTCAGGAACGCTCAGGAAATCTTGAAACAGGCGTGCAGAAGTAAAGGTTATTTTTATAGTCCGCATTTAACAAATAAATAACAAATGTTTTGTTTTCAGGAGGGAAATAAGAATGGTTAAATTGATATATACAAATAGACTAATACTGTATTTGTCCCTTTTTGCTGAAATAGGTGTAGGTGCAGCAATTTTCGGAGAAATAGAAACACACCAGATACACGTTTTAAAAACAATCTGAATAAAACAGTTGAAAACTATACAGCTGTGAAAGTAAAAGATGATACGTTTTCCTTTCTAATTTTCTACAAACGGTAAGAACTCGATTCAATATACCCAATCCAAACATCTCATTCTACTTTTATTTGTATTTTTTTACCTTAAAAAGAAAGCTAGATGGGATTTCTGTTTTGTAATCTCAGTGCCCTTTGTATTGTTTATATTCATGCATAACCATTTGGATGCAGAAAACTTCAAAACTGAATCAAATCTATCTCTCATATTATGAGAGATAACGTGCCGTGAATGCTACCAACAAGCTATTGAGAAGCGACAGTCCACGTGCTTGCACTGCGCATGTCAGAATGCTTCCTGGTTCGTCCGCTCCTTGGTTATTTGTCAAACTGTGTGCCGTGGGCGGGGAGCAGCGTGCAGTAGTGATGTCAACAACATCGGTCAGTGGGTCAGCACCCTTGTAATGTCGCTACGTGAATATATACAAATGCTGCCAAACGGAAAAAACACGGAATATTATTTGTACTGGTCTGTTTTTGTCACGAGCCATTCGAAGTTCACGTTTAATCACATACACCGTTATCGGTAGCCAGTCTTAGCTAGCGCTAGTATGCTAGCTTTGAAAGGAAGATAAGAGATGTCCAGTGTATTTGGTGAAGCACAGAAGGAAGGTAACGGAGACAGAACAGGCACACTCTGACAGCTCAGGTATGTTTCCGGTATCTTTATATGGTTTTGTTGGTTTTAATTTGTACACGGTTAAAGAACTGCTGGGCTTTTAACTCCCCCCATTTCTTTTATTTATTAACTAAGCGCTTTATATTTTTAAATAATCTACGCCCTTATTTACGTTATGAATGTGCGGTGAAAATGATCTTGTTATGGTTGTCAAATAATTTTGATTTTTGTAGCCGCTACCTCTTGTTACCACTAACTTGCGAAACAGCGCCTCTTCGGTCAGTTCGGCGAAAAACGGTATTGCTACGAATACAACCTGCAGAAATATCCATATTATACACAGAGACATGATTACATCTGCAGTCAGTAAGATAATATAGTATGGTTTATGAGTGAATATGTTTTTCTCCCAACTGTTTAAATTATCATGCCATTATTTGCTTGATTCTCTTCTCAAATCACAAGGTAATCTGTCTTATATGTTTATCTTTTAGAGAATTTCTTGAGCCATGATCAACACTGAAGCTGCAAGAGAATTCCAGGCCAAAGAGCGCAAATACAAAGAGCAGCTGAGGAGATGTTTATCATCTGCTTTGTCTGCAGACCTCAACAGGTAATATTTACCTATAATTGCACAGGCATTGAAAAAAAATCACATATTGTTTGTCTCACACTTCACAATTATTCCACTTCTTTGTTTTGGCTGATCAGAACTCCAGATAAAATACACAGAAATTCTTGTGGTTGAGTATACTTAACTTTTTTAAAAATTATATTGCAAAATATATTTTAAAATTATATTTTGAATAATATAATTGTGAGAAAAATGTGAAAATGTTAAAGAGGGATAGCCGTGAGCCTGACTCTTAAAGTGAAGCCATATGAAGAAGATATCAACACATCGATCTCACAAGGAATTTCTTCTATAAACAAACTTTTTTTAAATTAGCTAATTGGTCACATTGATACAAGCGACCTGGGATGGGAATCCTCTTTTAACAAGAGTGGCCTGTCAGGTTTTTGTTTCTCCACTGTGATTGGAGCTGGAGAACAAATGTGACACCGACATTTGATCTATGAGTGCACACTTGGCCGACTCGGACTGTTTTCTGGGTCACCCAGATCAGTCATAGCGGCGGGATGAGATATGATGATGGTAAAGAAGAAGTGGACCGCCTCAGGACTTGTGTGTTCCTAAGTCCTGAAGTGGAAAAACAGGCCATCGGATATATGTTTAAAGCTCCGGACAGGAATTATGATGAGGCTTGAAAAGTACGGGAATTTGATTAATGTATCTCCTGGGACTGGATAAGCAGAGAAAAAACAAAATGGAGAGGAGATGCAAATCTTTAAGTGTCTAGTGATTCAATTTCATTCTGATTTTTAGGGTTACGATTCAATTCAGAAATGGCTTATAATTCGGAAACCAATTTTTCTAATCTGTCTGGATATTCTGTTTAAAAAATGTGAGTGATAAGGGAGAAAGACAAAGTTAAATACTGTATCAAATTCCATCAGTTTATATTTACAAACCTAGGCATATGCATCAAATCCTGTAACTTAAATGACCAGTATTCGGTTAGCTTAGCTGCCTGGCTTTTTATTAAGCAAAAATAGTTATTCAAAATATCATTTGTACAAAAAACTAAGCAGACTCAATTTTTGAACTTTTTGAATTGATTCAGAATTCCCAGGACTAGAAATTGTGACTCTTTGTGGAATTGATTTTTTTCTGACCCTCTAAAATAGAGTATCAAGAAGTTTCATTACTTTTAATTTTTTCAGTCACCCATCAACCCATGAAGTTGGTGTTTTAATATTTTTTTTTTCCTGGTTCCATATTTACAACTGCACCACCAGGGAAGGTTTGTATTTAGATTTTAAATGCGTAAACATGGCTGACCACTCTGGATATTTAAGTCAGGCAAAGTATGGAATTCCTTAAACACTGGAGATTGTCCATTGGCTAATACTTGCATGTAAAACAGATCTTATCTACGTCTACAAAGGGAGAGCTGACTGACAGACCGGCCAGCAGGTCATGTCTGCATGTTTGCAGTTAACAATAGTCACCCCACTGTTGCCAACTCAGCAACTTTCTCGCTATTTTCAGCAAATTTTTTAAAGATCCATCCATGATTGGACAAAAAACTGCAATTGGTGCTCCCCTATGCTGTCACCTTCCTAGAATAATGATGTAGGTAAAATGTTTACTAAGTAAAAAGAAGGTTTACTAGGTAAAAAGTTTTGGTTTTCTTTTTGCCAAAATCACTTTTGGCAAAATATGACTGAAGGTGATGATATGGAATTCTGAGAAAATGTGTAAAATGTTTAATTTCTATTTATTCTTGGTTTTAATGTCTGTGTATTTGTTGCTATGATTTTAAAGTCTGAGGCAGAAACCTGGAAAATAACTGCTGTGTGTCTCTCCAGGTTGCTGCAGGAGGAACTTGAGGCAGATGTCTCCCTATATGCGGGTTCTGGTTCAGTCCGAGCTCACAGAGCCGTGCTGCTGGCCAGAGCTCCTCATCTCCTACAAGGACAGACGCATAAGGATCCCATCATCATCCATCTGCCAGGTTACGATCTGCCAGCACTGAAGGATTTTCTCAGGTAGACTTGAGTTCTCTTCTGTTTCCTGGTTTACTTCACAGAACAGCATCACTTAAAGCCTCAGATCTGCATTTCTTTTGGCACTAAACTTCCAGTGGGTGTCTTACAGAAGTTCATTTACATATATTATGAGCCTCAATAAATACCAAAAATACCTGCATAATTGTGCTATTAAAGAAAAGTTGAGTCGACTTCTCTGAAAGCAGCTTCATTTAATGTCTCGGTTGTAATGCTGCTATGAATGTGCTTTAACAATCTGCGAGTCGAGTCGTTTAGATGAATTCATAATACCGCTGAGAATTTTCTGTTTGTGACTCACACTTGAAAGGTTTCAGCTTTCTCGTTGAGAGGTTTGATCCTTCAGGGAGAAGCAGCAAATTAGTCAATATGTTTCTCAGGTTTCTCTGTTAACTATATATGCTCATCCTTAAAAAGCAGCTGCTGCTGGGAAAGCAAAGACAGATTCTTACAACAGACATGGGCTCCAACATCACATTAGGGCTGCTCATACTCACATGTGAACTGTTGATGTTGTTTGCACTGAATGGCAATGCAAACAGTGCAGACTGAGAATAGGGCCTTCTTCAGAATGAATATAAAAGTATAATTATTTCATTTAGGCAAGTGAGTTTCCTTCTGAAGTTTTAATCTGACCCAGATTCATTGAAATTGGTGGGTTTCATTGGAGAGAGGTGGCTAATGTGCACAGTCCATTTCATTTTATTAGAGTTGAGGTTTGAACAATTCCAGAAGCTTAATGTTGCTTTTCAAGAGTTATAAAATCTTTTTATGATCCTTGTCCTGCCGGAACAGCCAAGTTCTGAACTGCTTCAGTGTCAGTGGTTCCTGTGGACTGGACAAAATAGACTACATGTACATTCTTCAGTTTCACCTCAACTCTGCTTCTAGACGATTTAAACTTGAATGTAACAGGATGTTCCAACAGGATCCCAAACACATCTTGGAACTGGTTTTGGAAAGGTTAAAGCAGACTAAGGTTTGCATCACTCAGGTCAGCCACCTTACCTGAGTGAGGTGGCATTACTATACTCTATACTAGAGTATCGTAATGATCCATACTCTGAAGTATAGATCATTCTTCAGAGCAAAATGAACCGAACTCTACCATTAGCGATAAAAAGACTGGATAAATGTCCAATCAGAATCCTGCCTAAGGCTTATTGATGGCTTCTCTGCAACTCCCCGATGAACATTTCTCTAAATATTAGTGAGAATCTATGTAGAATTTTGACCTTATGTTCAAACCTTTTCA
Source organism: Poecilia latipinna (assembly GCF_001443285.1). Taxonomy (NCBI): domain Eukaryota; kingdom Metazoa; phylum Chordata; class Actinopteri; order Cyprinodontiformes; family Poeciliidae; genus Poecilia; species Poecilia latipinna. The sequence goes on along the minus strand of NW_015114086.1, from coordinate 157,571 downwards.
CCCAGTTCTTGTTTTGAAGCATCACTAAAACTGGTGGTTGTAGACATGTTCCATCCTGAAATAAAACGTGGTTCACATGTATCTATGACGTTCATACTACTGATGGACATAAAAGCGTTTTACATGCTCTGTAATATCTCCCACATCAACCGACTTCCTTTAATGCAGAGAAGCTGCAGCTCATCTGCGATAACAGGAGGTGCAATACTTAGTTTTCTCCACCAGGGACAGTGATTCATTTCCAACCTCAACCCCTTTCTGCCTGAGCTATGTGCCTGCTTGTGCTAAAAGATGACTGTATCTTTTGTTGTTACATAGTTAAATGCATTTTAGGAAAACAGATGTTAACAAATTAGAGAAATGAGTACAACACTGCCTCTCAGTTCCCATGTTGGTCAAGGTAGTATACCAGGCAAAATATAGAATATACATTGTTTTTGAGAAGGTTCATGTCACTGATTAAGATAAACGTCTCTGCCCACAGGGTGAAAATACTACTCAGTCCTGTGGCGACAGATGTCATTTTGTGTCAGATGATACTGTAGCTTGGAAATGCACAAAAGGTTCCGTTTTAATTAACTTTCAGAGTCTTGCCCACAGGCAAGTGTACACAGCAGAGCAGAGCATGCGAACGGCTGAAGCAAACTGCGACACAGAGAGCAGCGCTGCAAACCAAGCAGATCCTCACAGTTCCACTGACTCAGGTAAACAGATCAACACGTGGAGGGTTTATTCTGGATCATGTGACCACTAAGCTGCCCACCTCTATCCACTTTCCTCACATTATGTTTTCTTAGTCATAATCTACTTAAGAGCTAATCCCTTTTGGGCCTTTGTTGCTGTTCCTGCTAATTACAAGAAGTTCCTGCAGATTTAGACCCTGCCTTGTCTTTATTCTCTTAGTTTACGTTGTTTTATCAGTCACATAATGTATCCAGAGCAGATTAAAGTTCACGTAAGATGTTTTGGTGCTTCCTTATTATCAATCTCTGCTTCTGTCCAGGTGCGTTTGTTCTTGAGCCAGCCTCAGGCCTCAGTACTGACTTGCTGGATCTGTACAAAAGGGGAGAACAGTGTGACATCACCATCCAGGTGGCTGAGCAGGTCTTCTCCTGCCACAGGTAGAGCTACTTTAGTTGCTATCCACTAGACTACAGTTTCTTTGAAAAGTGTTCATACACCCTGAATTTTTTCTAACGATGGGAAATCTTATGGCTTTGCTGAGTAAAGGAGCTATTTTAGATCCCAAATTGTTTCTTAAAGGTTGTGCTGAAATGAATTTATCACTAAATAAGTAATATTAAATTCTGTTTTGAACTCGGTTACTAATTTACAAAATATACAGAACTTGAAGCCTTTAATATTCATATAGTTTGATGGTATTCTCAGAAGACAAACCTCCACTATTAGAACTAGTGAATAGTTGAATAGAAGTGAGAAGGGAATCTAGAACATTTCTGAAGAAATTTAAAAGCAACCTTTCTCATTTAGCATATTCAGATTCAAATGAGGGGTTCTGATGCTGACTTCGGTTCTGTGGGCCTCAAGTTTGAGCATCAAAGCTTAAACAGCTTAAAACAAAAGAGTCTGTCTTTGTTGCATGTCATAAAAATGTCCAGAGTTAGCTAAAATGCGACCTCCAGTAATATACTCCATCTAGTGTGTAAACAGCAGTGTAAAAGCTAAAAGTAGCAAAAATGCTAAGGTTAGTTCTATTTATGTCAGAAGCATACGGGCAATTAGCCTTGTTGACTAACATTTAACCTTTGTTTCCAGCTGTAAGTCTAATTGGGTGTTACTCTACCAGCATTGTGCATCTAGACATGGAATAATTTCAATACTTTATACTGCAGTATAACTCAAGCTGAGTAGCTGTTATTCTCATATATTTTAAATTTTTGCCTCAGATTTTTAATTGGATTCAAGTTCAGACTTTGATTGGGCCATTTTAACACATGGACATGTTTTAATTTAGATTCCAACCACATACAAAAAGTTGTATTCTACATTGCCTAGCAGGTGAGGCTATTCATGATTGAGTGTAAGAGGTATATCCACAGTTATATCGTGGATTTTCTCTTTAAAAGTGCATAGTATCAATAAGTGAATAGAAATTTCACAATATAAATCCTTTATCCAGTAGGTGATGCTGTATTAAGAGCTACTGTACACCTTCACATTATGGTGTCATGTTGAAGCCTTATGTTATGTTGACTGTGTCCTTTCTACATTATGTAACATACAGCAGCAGAGGTGCAGCATGTGCTGCCCCACTCAACAGTGGGTGGTCATTCAGTGATTCAAAGGTAGAAGTTGCAACTAGTAACCATGGAGACAGTTTTCTCTTGACTCCTGTGATCGTCACAGAGAAGCTGGGCCACGCTCTGGTTGCTCTGCAGCTGTGATTGCCATGGCAGCAGAGCTAAAGTTCTCTCTGTCCCTTGACTAAACTTCATTCAATAGATATTTCAGTCCTTTACTAAAGCCGTATGAGGATGATACGATGGTGTAGGTAATTGGGAGTACATATGCAAAAAGTTTCAAACACCATCTTTAATAAAGCATGTAAGTAAAATGAATTATTGAACAGAAATATATCATTCTAAGCATATGGCATGTGCATTAAAAGAAAAAATTCTGCTTCACTGGTTTTCTAGGGCGATCCTGTGTGCACGTTCTCAGTACTTCCGTGCTATGCTCAGTGGGAGTTGGATGGAGAGCTCCAGACAATGCATCACTCTGCATGGGTAAGACTTCTCCTCACCTCAGATCTCAACGTTTTACCTTGCAAACCCCAATTTCTTATAGGATGCTACGAAGGTATTTGATGGTATTTGGATTTCTACCAACAACGGTTCTTGTTGTCTAAATGTCTAGCCTTCCGAAGATGCTGAGGAGCCACTGTTAAAACCCACACCATCTCAGCCTCCACACTTTGTTTCTTTCTTTTTTTTTTTCTCCTCCATGACGTAAAGTGTCATTTGTCCATGCATCGCTGATCTGAGGGTAACGGAGGAAGACACGGCTGTCAGATTGGAGAGCGATTGTGTTGATTCGCTGGGGGAGCCTTTTCCTTCACCCTCAGGCTGCGGTCTTGTGCATTAAGTGCTGGATAATGTATGATTGTATTTGCAGGAGTCAGGTCGATGTTTAAGCAGCTCTTAGCAGAACTGTTTTTGTGATGTAAATGCAAGTTTGTCCACATATAACCACAAAATGTTCTTTGTAGTATTCAGCGTCAAAAACAAACACACCTGTTCTTGGAAACTATATTTTAAAAAGTTCAACAACTTGTTTGCAGAAGTGTACAAACTTTAACAAAGTCAAAAGCAAAATTATTGATGACTACCTGACTATCTTTATTTTGAAATGGTGTACAAAATAATGAGTTGAACTCTTTGTTTCCTTCTCCTGACCAACTGTGACATTAAAATCCAATTGAGACATCTGAACTGAGGTTCTCTCCACAATTTTAAAAAGTCTTAAATTTATGCATCTAAAATCCAGGCCTGAAAATTGAACAAAGATTTTTGCAGTTTTGTTTTACTGTTTATTGATGTCAACCTTTTCAGCTTGGGACCAGATGAGATGGAAATCTTGCTCCAGTTTATGTACGGAGCTGTCATGGATTTGCCCAGCGGAGCCAACGCCAGGTATAGTGTGTCTGAGTATGGGGTTCAGTAATCACTGCACACGATGAGAAAACAGGCTAACCTGAATGTGATCTCTCTACCACACAGTCAGGTTACCATAGCTGCAGACATGTTGGGTCTGGAGGGGCTCAAAGACCTGGTGGAGATGATTTTTACCCGCGACTACTGCCGCTTCTTCCCCAAGGTTAGAGAAGCATCTGTGTTACTGAAGGCAGTCTGCTAACATTAAGGGGTTTTGTCTTTAATTTTGAATAAAACTTAGAAATTCTGAGTTATTTAATTTACAAACACCAAATTACTAAACTGTTGTCAACTCTGATTGACCCACCTATTTTTATCTGTTCCATTTCTTTTCTGTCAACCATCTTGATCAGGAGATGATGTAAAAGTCCATAAAACCAGTCAAATACATTATATTGTTGGCAGGATGAGTTGGGATGGATAGCACATTAAATATAATAGGCTGTGAAATCTTGCATACCAGCAGCCCTGCATTAATTTTGCTGTAAAGATTGTAAGTTAATTTATACTGCGGCTCAGTTATATTTTAGTGCTTTACTTACTAAATATGTTGGTTTGGGGGAGAACATGTTACACATCCACTTCTAGTTTTCTTCTGGTTTTTTGGGTTTTTAAATCTTTTTTTAAACAAACTTTAGGATTCAGATTTAGGTGAACTTAACTGAAACACTTCACACTTACATTTTCACAGATCAACTTGTTTCTCTTCATAAACAAGCATGATATTTACTTGCAAAGGATTTCTTTGTCAAATATTGGCACTAAAGCATCTGTTTCTTAAATGGAAGGTGTTTTTTTTTGTGTTTTTTTTTCCATTTCCAGCAGCCAGTTGACGGGGTTCAGAAAACGGTTCTAGAGTGTTTGTCGCTCACACACGCCTTAGGGCTCCAAAACCTCCACATGCTCTGTAGGAGGTAAGTTTGCATTCAGCACCAAGTAGCAGCTGTTAATGAGAAAAATAATACTATCACATTCTGAATGCTATATAATGATACAAAATAGAATATAATTCACATTGAATACTAATATTCCTACATGGTTGTATGTTATATGGAAACATTTTGAAAAATTACAGTTATTTATGACTGGCCATAGTTGGAATCATTCTTGCCACTCCTGGTTACAGCTGATTGACTTCTTTTAGACCTTTTTCGTCTCTATCTTGTTGCTAGGTAACCAGGCTTCAGTTTATGCTTCTCTTTAAGCGACCAAGAGAGGAGGACAAGGTTCCGGGGCAATTTGCTTTAATGAGAAACACAGCTTGTCTACAAGCCTAAATTTGAATGTTTTTATTTTATTCTAATCTGGCATTAATATTTTTAACAGTCATATAATTCAATTTACATAAATACTTTTACGTTTTAGAATGTTTCTAGGCTAATTTACTTCTTATCTTTTTCATTGTGAGAATCCACCTCTTTACAGCGCTTTCTTTAAATCTTTACACTCAAACTTTTCTTTTTCTCTCTTCCACACTATAACCACAAACATCCCAGCATATTACTGGTTTATGTGATAAACTCAAAATAATGCGTAGTTATAAAGTAAAATATGTAATCAGAAATTAAACCACATGCACACTGTGTAGATCCTATGGCTTCAGGAAATGCATTTTCATTGCATCCACTCTGCGTTTTCAGGTGGGTAGCGGAACATTTTGTGAAAGCCTGGTGTGAGAGGAACTTCTCCCTCCTGTCCCCGGAGCTGCAGCGCGCCTGCATTACGGCCGTAACGGACACAATGGTGAGTGGACTCCTCCCACAGTCATCTGCTCTGCTCCTTTTAAGCCCAAATATCACCAAACAGAGCACTTGTCTATTTCAACAGGAAGGAAAAAGCATGACGATCTGATTAGAGATGAGCTTTATTCAATTCTCTGTTATTAACATCGGCCTAATTCAGGACTTGGATGAAGATTGATCTGTGGCTTGTAATTGGTGGCTGAGTCTTTAGTCTGTGAATCAAGACTGACCCGCTGTGGTTTGAACTTGGTACATGGTGACATTACAGCACTATGAGGGGATTCCCTCCTCTGATCACCAGGGGGTTGGGCAGGAGTAAATACATTTTTATATATATATTTTTTTTATCTGATGCTGTTTGGTTCACCTCTTTTGTTTGTTGTTCTTAGAGAGTTTTTCCTTTAGCTGATAGATGTTTTCCCTCAGACTGTACGGAACGCCGTCACGCTGCTCTGTGGCACGGAGCAGCTGATTGGCAGCCTCCCAGAGGTGAAGTGGGCCCAGCATGTGAGGGCCATGGCCGTGGAGCTCCAGGAAGAGAGCCTGCACTTCATAGTCCAGCACCTGCCCAGGGTGATCCACACTCAGGCCTTCCACGACCTCCGCAGGGTAATAACGGCTCCACACCTTTTAAGCCAGGACGGCTCATCGTGCGGCCCGGGGAACATTTGTGCTGCCAACTGCAGTTCAAGAATGATTCATATTTGTTTTTTTAAGCTACTTATTTTTAATCAGGGTAAAATTATTTTCTCACAGTTTAAAATCTCAAGTACGGCACAAAAATATAAATCTTTTTACAGCCGTGCTTTTATAATAAATAGAACCACATTTTATCCAGAGGCTTTTCCTGAAAAGCCGACTTTGCTGCACTCAAATCCACTTGTATTTAATTTATTCAACTCAGCCAGTCAGCGGCAGGAAGCAGATGTAAACAACAGCTTCAGCTTCCTGTAACCTGCTTGAATCAGGTTCTTACAGTGTGGAATGAAATCTGTTCAACCAAAATGCCAAACAATCACCAGTTTGACCTTTAAAATTCACACCACAGGCTGGAGATATTACTAACCAGCCTACACAACACATTTTATCTTGAATTGTTTTACCTTTTGGATGATTGTGTTGCTCCTTCTCAGAGCTGCAGTAAACATTAAGTTCCCAACTAACAACAGACATGTCTGCCGGGCCTTTTTTTTTTTTTTTACATGTTGGGTTGATCTGTGCTGTTTAAATTCAAAGTTTTACATTTTGGAAAAATGTTTTAGAACTTCCTCATGATGCCATTTCTTCACCAGAAACCTAAAATTAGTGGTTTTAATGTGACAAAATGTGAAAAATCTTAAGAAATGTGAAGACTTTTACACTGCATCTGTTTTGTTCTTGGTGTGTCACTGACTTGCAGAGGGAGGAGTTTACCAGAGAGCCGACGCTGCTGAAGAAGCTGTGCTTGGCGGTGAGGGAGGGCGTAGCTGTGGACAACTGCTGCGATCTGTTCACTGCTGTCCACTCTCTGTGTGAAGATAACTTTGATGGAAATTTTCACCTGGAACATCAGAAACAAGAGGAGGTAAACTAAGCCTTATTCTTAGTTGGATTGTTGTTGATTGAACATATGTTCACGATATGAACACGACCTTATTAAATTTGAAGGTTTTACTTTATTAGTTTGTAGAATTATATAAATACAAATCCAGAATAGACAATAAATGATAAATTATATGGTTACTTACATAATTCAGTAGATTTCACAACAGTTTTTCGTAGCATGAATGTTTTTGATCCTGCAGTGATTTTATTTGAAAGTCAGTCAAAGTTGTCCAAAGTGTGGCATTTTCAGTCACTGGACAGATTTTTCTTTGTCTTTTTCTTTTTTTTTTTTGACTCCTAATTTAAGACTAGTATAAATTTGTCTCAGTCCTGAGGGAAATTAGTATGGCAGTAAAAGACAACTAAATTGATTTATTAAAATTGGCAAAATATAGCATTTTTAAAAAGTGACCCAAATCCTGTTCTTGTTGCTGTGAATAGACACATTTTGGGCACTGCATGCTTTTCTTTTGATACGCAAGCCAACAAATGTATGTTTATGTTTTGGATCTACAATGATTTTCAGATCCCTCTTCCACAATATATTACTTCTTTATTTATGTCATTATAATGTCGTATGTTTAGTTTAATGGGTAGGACGTAAAATATTTTTTTGTTTGTCATTAAAAAAAAAGCATTTCTATTGCCAGTGGGTACTCGCATAAGATCACATCTAATCTACAAAGGGTCTGGTAATCAGACCTTTGCTTATTAATTATAGAAAATCAAACTCTCAAACAGCATCATTTAGTTGTCTTTTACTGCCATACCAATCAATTGCAGGCCCAGAGACTGTTTGACAAAGTCTTCCAGCAGAACGGATGATACCCGATTTTATTCTTTGGTCTCCAGAATTCAGTGACAGCATGCAGGCTCAGATTGAGATTCAGGTGCTCCGTTTTCCATTAACCAGCAAGAGAAACTGTCTGCAAAGCAACATAAAGACAAGAGCTAAGCTTGTGAGGTGGCTCCCACGACAAAGTGACTTGGCTGCAGGAGTTAAAGCTGCGTACAGTAGAGCAGGATGGATTAGGCTGAGGGACGCTGTGACGTACGCCGGTGCCTCACTAATCTAGCTGTGTGTGTCTAATGTCGAAGGCAGTGTGTTGTTTGTAAGATTTGTGACAGCAGAGAGCAGCGTTGGCTCCCGTTTGTCCTCCAGTGTGAAAACAGGAATATGAACATCGACTCATGAGGTCCCAGATTCCGTTTAGGAGAGCTCAGCCACAGAGGCAGAGGGCAAGGGAGGGGCAGAGAGAGAGAGAAAGAAGAGGGAGGAGGCGAGGGTATTTGTTGCCATGGTGAAACATTCTTGAAGCAGCTGCTGATTCGCCCGCGCTGCAGCGCACCCCTTCCATTCTTCTGCCTGTCTCCTCTGTGTCACCGCCAGCCGTTCAGGCAGGAGATCGGCACGCTACGTGGGCGCCTCTGGACCTTCCTGCTTCAGACCTCTTATGCGGCTCGCCACACGCCAGGATGGGAGGCACTCTCACCCAAACACAAAGAGAGGATATTAGCAGGTAAAGGCTGGAATTCTGTCTCAAAGCCTCGCTCTGTGTATGGAAGGAACGTGAATGCTTTTCATTTGTTGTCTTCTACTAAAGCCGGTGGCTCTGCTTACATAAAAATCCTCCAAAGTCCTCTCTGCTCCAGCTTCTTATATTACAGCAGCGTGCTGGCTGCTAACCCATTTATTATCCAGCCAGAGCTTTTATGAGACATAGTGGCAGTGTGTGTGCAGCTTGCTGGCTTATGAATGCACATCAACATGGTAAATGGACCAGATGCGCCATGCTTGTTTTTAACAGGATGAAGCTTAGCCTGCTGCTGTTGTGGCTCTGCATACATTTAAAAGCTTTCACAAATGCAATTACCAACCCGCTTCATTCATGTTGATCTAATAATATTTTGAAATGGGATGCATGAATAATTGATATGACTGGTATCGGTGTATGGCCCAGTGTTCCTACAGTTCTTAGCAGTGTGTTTAGATTCTAAGGATTCAGGATTTAGAACCTTTATGTTTAACAAATAAAGGTTGTTCTCTTACATTGTAAGAGAATGTACGAGATGTAAATGAAAGATCATTAACTATATTTGTTTTTTATGTAAAATCAGTGAATATGTGAGTGAAATAATGTATTGTTGTTATATTGTGTTAATGTTATATTTTTGGTAAAACTCATCTGTTACTTTTTTCTCCACCTTCTGACAGACGCTATTGATAAAGGAGACAATCGAAGACTCGGTAAAAAGCCAGTGTTCACTAGCTCACAGGTAATGATCAGTGTTTGGATCAGACACAAGTAACATTTCATTTTGCTTTTTACATAAATTGAAAATTTCTTTATAATGAAAATAAAACAAGCTTCTTCTTTTTTTCAACTGCCCAAACTTATCACTACAGTGAAGCTCTTCAGGTTGAGGGGCACAAGTATCTATGGAAATGAAACCTAGTTAATTAGTTATTTAACTGGGCAAAACAGCTAATTGCTCACCAACTTTTTTTCTTGTTTTTGCACACTTCAACATGTAGAGGCATGTCTCAACCCCTGATAGTTAGTTTTATAGGTCCTTTCATATAATAACAGCTGTTTCAACAACAGAAAAATCTAGGATTTTATGCTTTTACTATATAACTATATAGAAGCCTTAAAGGGGCAGCGTTATGTAAAAATCAACAGTTTTGAGCTTTACATCATGTTATACTGTTATTCCTTTATCGAAAACATTCCTGGAGTGTTGCTTTGATTCTTTCATTCATGTTTGAGGAATCCTTTAATCTCCACGGTAACCATTTAGCTGTGCAAAACACCTGGTTGGACCTCAGCCCCACCTTCAAGGCACAGTTCCTCCTTAGAGCTGCAGTTTAGAAACTTTTGAGCTTCCGCCTCACAGAGCAGCACTCCTCTGTGGCTCCTCCACTCAGCTCCTTCAGACTAGCCAGCAGCAATTAGCAACACCTGGCGGAACTGTTCATGTGCTGATCTCATTGTAGGAGCTACTTGTCAGTGAAACGCTGGTAAAAACATTATTAAAGGGTTAATAGAGGAGCCATTTTGTGATGATTTCCTGAAGACAGAATTTCAGAAAGAGAAAGAGACTATGGCAAGACGTTGTCATAGTTGATCTATGAACAGATCAGGAAAATGTAATATTGTCTGATTGCAGCTATCAGTTGTTTTCTTGGTGCATCTCTAATTTTGTCATTGCAAGAATTCTGCCAAAGTTAATTATGCAAACCTAAAGGGCAAGTTTAGCTCACGGCAATCCATGGGAGTGGCTATTCTTTAGTCACAGTGTGTCATATGCCCCCATTGTAAAAGCTAGAAATAGAAAGTGAACAGATTTATGGGATGTAACTGATGTGTTATCTAAACGCTAAGACATCATAAATTAGTGGCTAAAAGCACTGCATGTCCCTCAGGTCATGTAGAAAGTCAAGTTCTGTGTGCCAAAATAGAAATCTGCCTTTTGAAAGACTCAGAGTAGATCTGAGAATAGACATCAATGTAACACGGTGGTCTAATTTTACCCACTATCCCTTTACTGCTGATTTTTTTATGTATTTTTTTATTCCCTGCTGATTGACCTAGTGCAGTAATACAGTTACATGACTCTTACTTATTTTTATCCTGCAGTCAAAGGCTGTAAAATGCCCCACATCTCAATCTGAGAGCTCTCCGGTTCACAGGACAAACCGGGCGCCGCAAAACAGAAACCCAGACGTCCGCAGCGCCGCGTCAGCCATGAAATCCGATGGTCTGAGCACAGCAAGCAAGCCGGGAGAAAGCCAAAACTCTAAAGCGAAGAACGCAAAGAAACAAGACAGGAGCGTGGCGACAAAGGCAAAGACAGCGCCGGCCGGCGCAGTGGTTGTCAACGGCACAGCAGCCGCCGGGGCAAAGCGGGAAGTGTCCGAGGCAAATGGCTCGAGAAGCTCCCACAGGCCAAAAGAGCAAGAAAAGAAGCCGAACCCAGGCGCAAGGCCTAAAACCTCCCCCCCCAGCTGCACATCCACAACCCAGGCAACTGTAGCTAAGGTCCAGAAAGGTTCGGCGGGAAAGGCTGACAAGTCTGCTGGCGCCGTCACTACCCAAGCACATCCTGGTGCTTCATCCACATCAGCCACTACCTCGCCAGAAAACTGTGCCAGCAGTCTGCATGACAGCCACTCCATTCCAGGTTTACACTCTTTTATTGACTTCTTTACGTTTCATCGGCATCACCAAGATTCATTGTCCTCTAGCGGCAGAACAGCAGCTGAAGCTGAATGGTTGTTGAGTCGCCTCCAGAGATAAAACTGTAGCCAGAATTAGAAAGGAACATCGGTTTAATTAGTGTAATCAATACTGTGCTGTCCCAGGGAGGGAGCTTCGGAAGAAGGGGCTTATTTCATGTCTGAACACTGATTTGTCTGGAAACAAAGCAACATACAGCTCTCTTTGTCAGTCTGCTGGTGGCAGCAGAGGTTGCAGCCTTCCACAGCTGTCACACAGGGGGAGGGGGGGAGGGTCAGACCACTGAGCTCTTTAATGAGGGAGCTGGAGCTGGACGACCAACTGTCCTGTCCAGTCCTGCTGGTACAAATATACAATCACCACTATGGAAGGCTGTTCATTCAGCTGTTTGACTCTGTCTCCAAAATGTTTGATCTAACAGCTGACCAATCTGCAGGACAGAGTGTTTGGGCCAAGCTGAGAAAATAAACAAAAGTGAAATTACGAGAATAAAGTTATAATATTACGGCTTTAGTCAGGCAAAATCATGACTTTATTCTCAAAGTATTATGTCTTTATTCTCATATTATTTGGACTTTCTTCTTAAGTGACTTTATTTCTGTATTATTTCGACTTTATTCTTATTATATAAAGTTCTACCAGACGTAATACCAGATGTTAATCTGGTATTACTATGACTTTATCCTCAGAATAATGCAACTTTATTCTTCTTGTTTCCTCTTCAGAGATGTTAATACTATGACTTTATTCTTGTAATTGTATGACTATGTAATTTTATTTTATTATTTTTATTTTTTATTTTTTTGGTATGGCCCTAATACTCCGTTGTAACTCTGGCTTAGTTGACACATATTTAATAAGACCACAGAACCAAATTACTGTTATAATTCTTCATTGCACATCCGTACAAAAGAGATAGATGTACAAAAATAGTTTTGTTTTCTTGAGTTCACACAATCCCAGAACACCTCATTCTCATAACATGTTAATGATAATTCCTGTTTCTTTAATGAGGTCGTTTGATGCACAGTGCATTCCTAACAGCTGTTCATGTGTTTCATGTCCTGCTTTCTAGGTACAAAATCCAAGCCACAGGCCAAAGCAGTGAACAAGTCGCCTCTGACCAAACAGCCTCAGAGGTCCGACACAGCAAGAACCAGCAGGTGAGAGTTACTGGCTTCAGCTTCCTTTCATTTCAAAGCTGGAAACAAAATAAATTCATTCCCCCGTCTTCTATGGTTTGAGTGGTTTGATAAACTATAGAGATGAGTAATCATAACAGTTCTCAAATCTAGAGAATTGTTATTACACTCTATATTTATTGACTGCGATTCAAATCCCTTTTCGAACCTCTTATGGGGCATTATGACCACTGATTGAAACAAATTAGAGGCTTCTTTGTCAGTCAGGAAATTAGATTTCACTGTTTTCAACTATAGATAAGTTTGTTTCTTTTTGTCTTTCTCTCTCTCTCTTTCTTTCTGTTACGCTTTCTTTTTTCTGCTGGCAGCTGCAGCAATAGTTGCTATTTTAAAATGACCATTAAAAGGCCTCAGAACTCTGAAAGGTAAAGTCTGGAAAGGCTGGAGTTTTATATGAAACATTAGTAGGATTTCTGAAAGGAAACAGATAACCTCCTCCTGCCAGAATATTATTGTTATTGAAGTATAGTTTCTTATTGTGGCCTACAAGCAGAAAAAAATAGTTCAAGGCAGGTAGGAACCAGCTCATGATCTGTACAAGACATGTTTTGGCAAAAGGAAATATTAGGTATGAACAGACCAAAACTTGACAAGTACAAAATGACAATGGTGCAGAGTGACACAACCTAAATCAGTGTCGAGAGTTTTTGTGCGTCTTTTCGAGTGTGTGTATGTTTGGATCAGGTTGTGCTCGGGAGGATAAAAACAGCTGTGCAGTGTGCTGTGACAAGCCTCTTGTTTCCTCTTCAGAGATGTTAAAAATATCAGTTTCAAATTTAGCATCACTGGGCAGTCATTCAGAAAGCTGTGGTGACTAAAAACATGGCTTTTTCTTACATGCTAAAAGGAAACATCCTGCTCTAGACTATGCAAAGTTTACAGTAAAGTGCACCATCTTTCAGGCTGGTCCTCAGGTTGATACATGTCGGATACAAAAATATATTTTACTAGCCGTCGTTTTATTGATGATTAAATGGGCTGGAACGGAAAACGTTTGAATTGCTTTGAACCAAACTTCCGCATTTCTAACTTGAAGTAACTGTCTGCCTTTTATCTGATTCTGTTATATTGCCGTGGAGGGATTTTGGCCTTTGTCTTTAAAAAAAAAAAACTGTCTTTAGATCTGTAAGGTTTGTAGATCTCGCCTTTGACTTCTAAGTAATCTACACTGTTGAATGATGGACTCCAAATAGTTTGGAGTACTCAGCTCTTTAGATTGCTAAAAAGTTGCATTTGAACATATTTTCTCAATTTCAGTGCCAGCTGGGGATATTTTTTCATTATATCCTGACATGGGAAACCACAACCATATATTAAAAGAATAAAATTTGTATAGTTTTTGTTCTGTTTCCTTCTATTTAATAATTAGATGGAGAGTTACCTGTGAAAAAAATGGAAGGGAAAATAAATACAGTTGCCATTCTTGATTTACCTTGACTCATGAGTGAAATACAAGTTGGAGTGAAAGTGTTTTCATTTAAAACTAATGTTTGGTTTTGTAGTGGATTGTTATAAAATTGTTCCTTTGGCTTCTTGTTCATCTATTTTACCAGCCCAACCAATAAATCAAGCGTGAAAGATCCAGCTAAAACCAGAACTGGTCCAGCAGAAAAGTCTGCTGCAGCGGCAAAACCAGACACCAAGGGAAGAACTACATTGGACCATCATGGTGAGTTGTTCAAGCTCCTTAATATAGCTGTATGTCAAAATATTGTAAAAGTGAATTCATGTTTTGGGTATATTTTCTTCCTTGGTTTAGTCTCCAAGCTTGGAACTTCTATGAAAAAGCAAGCTTCTCCAAGGAAGGAATATAGCAAGGATGGACTCAAATCCTCAGACACCATTAAAGTCACCAGTGATACGAAAAAGAAGACCGTAAAACCTGTATCAGCGAACGGAGTCTCGGCTAAATCTAATGCCAAAATAGCCAAAATCTCCTCGACTACCAAGTCTGGATCAAAGCCAAAAAGTACCCCAGACTCATCAGCTGAAAAAGCTTCACCAAAAACCTCCAAACCATCCAATCCTGCTCCCTCCAAGATATCAGAAAGTAAAAAATTAGAAGCAGTGATTGGTAAAACATCAGAGCAGAGTCCAGTTGACGACTCCAGTGATACTGTGAAGCATAAGGATATTGTGCAACTTATGCCTTCTGCAGCACAAAGTTTACATCCAGTAGGGCAGAGTGGAGAGGAATTCCTACCTTCAGAAGTAAGCACTGACCACATTGTGCAGAAGACTGAAGCAGAGTCAGAAATCCAAACAAGTCCCCAAGATGAGACCAGTGTTACACCAACACCTAACAAAGTCCATCATGTGCATTTTGCAGAAGCAGACGCTTGTGAACAGTTGGATAAAAGTAAAACAAAGCCATTTCAAGATGCCGTAATCACTATTAATGTAAACAGTGGACCAGAGCATGAGTTTCGATCGCTGAATTCCCCAAAAGACACAGAATGTCCGGCTAGCACCCCTGGCAGCATAGGAAGTACCGACACCCCCATAGAGGACTCCTGGAGAGGAATCAATCATCAAATCAGCCCCGAATCTGAGAGTGGCAGCACACATACCACATCATCTGATGACATCAAGCCCCGCTCTGAGGACTATGACGCCGGAGGGTCGCAAGACGATGACTGCTCCAATGACAGAGGAGTGTCCAAATGCGGTACCATGCGCTGTTCTGACTTCTTGGGTCGCAGCAGCAGTGACACAAGTACCCCAGAAGAGTTGAAGATGTACGAAAGTGGCGCTGGCTTGAGGGTAGAGGTGCGTTTGCGTGGCAGAGAGGCCGAGACCACCAGTGAAGAGGAGGGAACTAGACAACGTCCACGTTCTTGGTTGCAAAGAGAGGAGGTTCCGGTAGAGCACACGGAGGTCAGAACCAATGAGAGCATGAAAGGTGTTCCCAACTATTCCGAGGAAGAAGAAGATGACGATGAGGAAGAGGACGAAACGGAAGATGAGAGGTCCGAAGTCGAAGTTATTCCAGGTGATGGATCACTGCCAACAACAGAACCCTCCCCACACTTCCAGGGCATTGTTAACCTTGCTTTTGATGATGACTGCCCAGACCAGGAGAACAACGATCAACCAGACTACCAGTCCACCTCTACCTTCCGCCGGTCAGTGCTGCTGTCTGTTGACGAGTGTGAGGAACTAGGTTCAGAGGAAGGAGGTGCCCAGACTCCACCTCAGCAAACGGATGAAGCTTTCACTCCCTGCGATGTTTTCGAGTGTGACTCCACTACGTGTCCTTCAGGTCACAAACAGAACACCCTGCCGCTCGATCCCGAAACCACTGCCATGAAGCTCAACATAGATGGGAAAGAGGAGTCTGTATTCCTCACAGAAATCCAAGAACCAACCAAACAAGAGACCAATCATGTTATATCGGATAAAGTTCTGGACTCTGACTCTAAGGAGGTGACTCCCCAAGAGCGCCCATGCCACCTGGATCTGCGCCACACTGAACAGTACAATGGAGGGAATAACAAGGGTCTCCCCAATACCTCAGAGAGCAAGAAAGCAGATTTACATCTAGACTTAAATGAACCTCAACTGACAGGGGGCTCTGCTGTGCAAGCTGCACAATCTCCATCAGGTAATGTATGATCTACGGCCCCATTGTAGACCTCAAATCCAGACCATCAAATTTCCGTAGTCACCAAATTTGTCCTTGCAAGATTAATTCTCCTTAGCTCCGATTCCCAGGCTTCCTTTCAACATGTACCTTATTTAGTATTGAAAAGGATATAAATGAACTTAATAGTGAAGTAACTTGTTCAAACTCCAAATCATAAATGCACTTCATGTTTTCATTGCTCAGATCTTGCCTTCATCCAGATCCATCCATTGCAGAGCCACATCAATATCCATTTAAAGCTGGATTTTTGGTGTCATAAAACCAATTTACTAAATCTCTGCATTTTAAAAGAGCTAAATTATGTTTGATAAAAGCATTTAGGCAGTAGTAAATGACTGAAACACCGATAAGAGAAATGCATATGTTTAAAAAAAAAAAAAAAGATGCTGCCTTGTGACGAGGCCTGTGACATAGCTCAACCAATGCACTTTGATGTACATAAAGATAAAAATATTCTCTCTGTCATTCCTGTTAAACAGAAGAAAAATCTGACCTTAAGCTATAGATTGTTTGTCATAGGCTGTGGTGCTCCTTATAGCAATTTGGAATCAGTATGTCAAACACTAAAGGAATCACGACTGACTTTTTTGTTTTGCTCATGCCACTGTGACCTCATAAACTGCACTGGCTATGAATCAGTGTAGCTACATTTCCTTTGTTGTCATTAAGATCAGATCAAGTCTGAACAACACTGTTCACAAAATACCTTTTACATCAGGGGTCCCCAAAGTTTTTCCTGCGAGGGCCACATAGCTGTTCCTTTTTATGGTCAGGGGCCGGTCTTAGTTTTTGGAGAAAGACACCTTAGAAAATTCTTTTCCACGGGGGCTGTTCTGTCTTTGAAACTGTCGAGCAGGGGGGGGATTCGTCATCGCGAATGTTTCGCGACGACACATTTTAGATAGATTTTTACCCAGAAGGCAAATGGAAAAAACCGTGAGTGAAACGGTGACTGGGACTGATTAGTATATATTCCATTGAGGGAAAGTTAGTTTCACATCTGCTCAAGAGCCCCCTGGTGGAGTGGATGAAGAAAAATCCACATATAAACCAGAAAATACAATATATGAAAAAAAAAAAAACACTGAATGCTCTCTGATATGAGGAGGCGGGCCAGATCCGGCATTGTTCAGGGGGCTGGACCAAATGATGTGGCGGGCCGGACCAGGCCTGCGGGCCGTAGTTTGGGGACCCCTGTTTTACATTAAGTAAAATTGCAACTGAAATACAAAATACAGTTGAAAATAGTTAATATTCAGGCCGCAATAAATCCAAAACATTTGGAGATGTATTATTTATGTGTAAAGATTTCTGATTGCATTCAACCAACACATCAAAAAACGTTCCGACATTACTCCACTACACATTTGACAGTTTGATTGCTACATAAGCCAAGCTGTCACAACATTTGAACACAACTCTTGCACATGTATAACGCACATTTAACTTGACGCTACTCAAATGTTGCAAAACACACAATAATATCAAATGATATGCAACATTACGAAGATGGCTATGTCTGTGCTGATGAAAAGTCATTCACCTCTCTATGTAGGGTACTTTAAACGGAAAATGTAACTGATGGTTTGCTCTGCAGTTTGATCAACGGTAAGGTAAATTTACCATTGAGTAAATGTATTCATCTTACCCAATGGCAAGATGAATTTTATCTTACCACTTAGATTTTATTTCTAAGCATTTAGTTGATACTTAAATATAAAAAAAAAAACTAAAATGTGTGACATCACAACAAAAGTAAAATACAATAGTCAATTCCACACCTTTCATCCCAATGCACACGCACTCTTCTGAACAGGATGCTGTTAAAAGTGACACACACTTTAAAGATGTGACATGACTTGATGTTCTCCAAAGTCCCAGAAGTCCACACATCTGGACCAGAATAACATGTTTTTCAACATATCAGCAGAGCAAAGCGCTGTTAAGAAGTTAATGGAGTTTTTTTGTTCTTTTCCTTCTCTTTCCAGAAACATCAACATAATAAATAAATTTATTATTAGAAAAACACAAATTTATCAAAGAAAATCCTCAAATAAATAAATCCTGATTTTTTTTTTTCTTTTTCTTTCAATTACACACTTTTTTTCCACCATCAAACCACAGGACTCCAGGTTTGTAGGGTGAAACACTGACCAAAATCTGGCTTATTACTATAAATTTTGTTTACAGTATTTATAACACCAAAAAAATCTAATAATAATCTTAGAATGATTTGTTGATTTTAAAATACTGTATGTAGCACCTTTACAACTGTAAAGCAGATTTTTGTGACATTGACCTCCAAACCCAAAAGTCCCACTGCCTAAAAATGATTGTATGAAAAACAAAAAAAAAAAAAAAAAGACACCATATTGCCACTGCTTCTTAGAAAATATTTTTTGGGAGGAACTTTTGGTTTGCATCTCTTTGCTGTCCTTTTTTATGTTAAGGGAAATACCCATTCCCAAGGGGTGAGGGTTTTGTTTGTTTTTGTTGCTTTGTAGTTTGTTTGTTTTTTTATGATTATTATTTTGCATGGCACACATGCATGATGTAATCACTTTAGTTTGTATTCCACTTGTGCCATCCTTTTATATGTCTTTTTTTGTACATTATCTCTAGTCATCCCCAGTAGATGTGTGTGTAGAGAGATAGATGTCTATTGCTTATGGAAAGTGTTTTGCTGTTGAGTACATTTAATTTTACATGAGTAGCCAGTTTAAAATACGTAATGTGTGTCTAGAGCAGCTGTTATAGTCCTGCCATGTCTCTGGTTTTTCCCAACCACATTCCCAAAAAATGCTCCTGCCGCACCATTATTGCAGTACTATCCCAATGCAAAAGTGAAATATGTTGTTTTCATCATCAGCTAACGAGTTGGCAAATTCATTTGCCATATTGTGAATGTTCAGAATAAGAAGACATGTTAAAAAAAAAAAAAAGAAAACATGGCAGCATGACATTTTTGTGTCTTCAGCTTGCAATTGCATTTTTGTGACAGTATTTGTTCTTTAGCTCTGCCTGTTAAGAGACCTGTGCACAAACCTCAGAACATATCAGTGTTAACTCTCAGAAAAATGCAAAGTTCACTAGTGCTGGCAATGCATGACTTCTTTTGCTTTACGAGTTGGATAAAGAGATGCATTCAGAAATACATTCCTTTGTACATTACCTTTAAAGTGACTGTGTACCCTTTCACACAGATCTCAATCATCTGGTACATTGTGGTTCACAGCAATAGCATTTATTTTTATCTAATCATACTACTTCTGCCACCTTGAGTTCTCCTTACGTGACATCATGTTTGAAAGGGAAACAGCTGCATTAAGGGTAAAACCTGTTATCTGTGTTTCTCCTTAGCGTGTAGTAAGTCATCTATAAAGTGAAAGAACTGTGGAAGAGTGTTTCAGTTTATCATTTTGCAGTATTGTCAATTGTTTTTAGGGGACAATGGTCTTGACAGACTGGATCAAACCTGCAAACATGACCACCGACCATCCAAAGTCCTCTCTCCCATTTATGAGATGGACGTGGGAGAAGCGTTTGAGCGCTGTTTGGATAAGGACAGAGATGTTAGACAACAGGTGGATGGTGAGAGACAGAAAGGGGACATGGAGAACGACAGCGACTTTGCCGAGCGAGACTGGAGCTTGCTCAGGCAGCTCCTGTCGGAGCACGAGTCCAACCTGGGTGTGATCAACCCGGTGCCCGAGGAGCTCAACTTGGCTCAGTACCTCATCAAGCAGACGCTGTCCTTGTCCCGGGACTGCCTGGACGGGCAGGCCTTTCTGTCACCGGAGAAGGAGACTTTCAAACGATGGGCAGAGCTCATCTCACCCATGGAAGACTCCTCCACCAGCATCACGGTGACTAGCTTCTCTCCGGAAGACGCCGCATCCCCACAGGGAGAGTGGACCATCGTGGAACTGGAAACACACCACTGACTACTCAGAGGAAAACCTGCTGGACAGTTGACCCCTCTTATTTAAAAATGATATGTTTACTATCTTTATTTGTGATGTCACGTCTTTCTACTGACATCATTTCCCGGATTGTGCAGATCTGTGGACTTTACCCCACTTCCATTCACATTTGTCATTCCGCCCTTAAAAGACTAATTGACACGAGCAGGCTGGTATGCATGCAGATATTTTTGTAGCTTGGACTGTTCAGTTGGTGTCTCTTTCAAAACTGTAAAAGACAAAAGACTCTAGAAGAAATGGTGTCTTTTCTTTCAGACGTTTTCTTTCTTTTTAGTCTTATAATATGGTTTACTGAAGTTTCTTAAAGAAAAATCTTGTCAGCCTTTTGGCTCCTGTTAAGTGTAAAATAAAGGTTTGTGTTTATGGAAAAAATTGAAGGAGGTGGTCATGTGTTATAAGAACAATATTTATTTGAAAGGTACAGACTGAGTTCACCTTTTTTTTTCTTTTAGTAATTTATAAATGGCATAAACGTTTGTCTTTTTTTTTAAGATAAACAGCCATATATTGAAGTTAGAACTGAGGGTGTGAAACATGGGGATAACATGACCCAATTGTATGTAGCTCGTTCATTTAATTAATTCAACCTTAGCTCATCTAACCTGATAATTAGCTTTAAAAATCAATATTACAATAAGTATACCGTTATTTAAGCAGGGTTGACAAAATAGGGAAAAAGAAGTAATTCAAGGTTTTACATAACGCTAGCGGCATCTAGCGGTTTGGTGCTAACATTACAAAACAAGGGCAAACCGGATTTTGTTATCAGTGGGGTTTTAAAAATCTTAAATTAGATCTCTAAATAGTTCAGACTCAGCAATCTGCAGTGTTCCTGCGAATGAATGTGGATGAATGTAGCTGTAAAGGAATGGGAATTACAGGATTACACTTGAATCGGGAATGTGACATCAGTTGTCCTAGTAGTAGTTGAAATGTTGATTCTGGATTGGTTTACTGACTGGTATATAAAAGTTCATTTTACAAAGAAAACAGATTTTATAGTCCAACTAATTTTAAAACGTCCTAGATATTTTAGGGATTTGATATGATAAACATAATTTGTAGTAGTTACTTTCTGATATAAGTTTTGCTTATTTTCGCGAGAAGAAATTATATTCATGGCCTCTATAGTAGAGATAGGTGTGGTTTTGGATTAAATGTTTAATCGACCTGCCATACAGAGCAGCTTCGTCTCCGTAATTTTCTAAACTGCGTCATTAAGTCCACCTTTATTAGAAATGGCTACGCCCAGTGAAACTATCGCTCAGTGGAAAACGACAATTATAATTAGTTCATCCCTCCAGGTAATGAGAATTATTTAACAGCTTTTCTTTCTTTTTGACAAAATATATGTGTAAATTTTTGGAATAACAAGCTCTGTAGCTAACCTAAGCTAGCACCTGAGTGAAATGTCAGCGCTCGTGGGCGAAGTGTTCAGTAAGTTAAGTAGTCTCAATTATTAATTTTTGAAAAATGTTTCAATAGAACCATGACACCTGCAGGACGCTCAGCGCACAGCAGCACAGAATAAGGTTTTCTGACAGCGTCGAAGCCGGGGCCTTCATTTTTCCTCTTTCAGGTAAGCTAATAATCGGTTTTCCATCTCGTCTAAATATAATTATGAACCCTAAGTCCACCATTCTGATACGAATGTGCCTTCATAATGAATTTAAAAAAGCATTCAAGTCACAGATACAGTCCTTTCCTACACTTTTTTATTGTACGATTTATGTTACTGCGAAATACTTATATTTCATTTCGTTGTTGAACATAAAGCATTTTTCAATTTTTTTACATTTTTTAATTTTTTTGCAACCAAAGGGAAAGCTGATTTTGTTACTATTTTATCCCCTTTACTTTAATACTCATGAATAAAACCCAGTCCAGCCAATTAGTTGGCTGACCCAATTAGCAAATTGAGTCCAGCTGTATTCAAATTCCAGGTTAAATACAACTGTTCCCTAAAGGGCCCAATTGGGTTCTTAAGAATATTAGTGAATAAATGGCTTCATGAAGACTGTAAAACACCACACGGATCAGGGATAAAGTTGTTGGAAGGAGTTGCTTAAACTACAGTATCTGCAATGTACATATATGCCCAAAATTATTTTAAATATTAGGTATTAATTGATTATCAATTATTTTAAATAAAATGTTTTTTTTTCTCCATAAATTCCTCTCCTTTTACATTGTTTCATTATGGTTTCAGAGATGTCTTTCTCGTTTATCAGTAACAAATTTTTTTGCTTAAATGAAAATTATTTTAAATCTAAATCTGCTATGGATACAGAAATGTTCAGGCTTACATGTTGGAGTCAAAGTGTTCTTAATGTAAATAGAGATCTGCTGGGTCTTTTAAAACATAAGCTTTAAATGAATAACCACCTGTACTAATACATATTGTTTTAATTCCTAGGTACCGCGTTCCTGCTGGTTGATCCTCAGGACCTCCCAGAGCCTCTGGATGAATCAGGATTAACTGAACGCATTGGAAAATTTGTGCAGGTCCACCGGAACTGCTTCATACTTCTTTATTCTCCCTTTAATGGGGAGAAAGAACTGCAGGTTTTGACTGTGATTCAGCACAGGTATGTAGTGTGACTGCTTTCCCTCTCTTCAGACACAGTTAGGTGGCTGTGTGCTGTGTTCTACAGATTTTAAACATTCTTCCTTACTTATGTTCCTTCAGTTCCTTTTCCCATTTTTCTTTAATATGCATGGTGGATGTTTTCCTGCCTGCCATGAGCCCCTGGTATAGTGTTGAAATAACTCAATTTTTCCCTCATAGGCCTGGTGAAATATCTAAGTTATTTTACTTATGTTGGTTTTATCTCTGTCTTTTTTTCCACATCTCACAAAGAAAAAACGGACCTGGATGGGAAAGTTTATTAAGAGAAAGTTTTCTCCCAAGTCAAATGAATGATTTGACAAACAAAGGATGAAGAAACGGTGCTCGAGATGAGACCAAAGTCTTTGAAAACAGTGGAAAAATTGTTCCAAAGGAAAAAACTGACCCAGACGGGAAAGTTTATTAAGAGAAAGAGAAAGTTTTCTCTGAAGTCAAAGCGATTCATTTGACCAACTAAACATCACAAAATGGTGCTCTGGATAACACCAAAGTCCTTGGGAACAAATTTCCACTGTCCCAATTTAACAACTAACCTGGACAGGAAAGTTTGCTCAGTGGAAGAGATGACTTCCCCAAAGTTATATCTGACTAGTTTAGCAGCTATTGGAATTTTAAAGCTAAGCATCGACAAAATTAAAATGTTCTGCTTGCAACCCGGCTGAAATTATGACTGTTAGGTTAATTGGTCTCTTTAAAATCTCCTAAGGTGAATAGAAAATAAATTTCATGAGTAAAATATCAAAAAATAAACATCAGGGCTGCACAGTGGCACCATTGGTAGCACTGTTGCCTTGCAGCAAGCAAGTCCTGGGTTTGATTCCCGGCCCAGGCTCTTTCTGCATGGGGTTAACATGTTCTCCCTGTGCATGTGTGGGTTCTCTCTGGGTACCCCAGCTTCCTCCCACAGTCCAAAAAGATTTTGTGTGTTTTAGATAATGGATGAATGATGGAAGAATACTTAAATTTGTTTATAATAATAATAACAATAGCTATTATTATTATTATTATTATTATTATTATTATTATTAATAGTAATAATAATATTCAAATTCAAAAATACTTTATTAATCCTAAATGGAAATTTAAAAAAGGGAAACTGATATTATTAATATTGATATTATAATAATAATATTAATATAGTATTAGTAACTTGATTGCAGCCGGACCTGCTGTTAAACGCCCACTGGTTGCCATGGTTACTCACATTTATCTTGCTGTTTTAACATTAGCTAGCATGTTGTCAGCATATTATTGACCCTTTGCAACCTCATTTACTCATTCGATGCGCCATGACGGACGTCAGAAGTGAGGAACGGGAGTCTTGAACAGAGCCACTGAAATTGTTTTCCAAAGTTGTTTTCTTCAGTTTATTCGTGCCTTCCACTTGTTAGAGTCGAGCTAATTCGTCTGTGAACGTAACACACCTGGTTGGGGCTCATAGACGGCGGTATTTAGAAAATGTTAGGAATAGCTAGCTTAGAAACCAATCCATACCTCCTCCCCCATGATGTTTTGATCAAGTTACTGACTTTGCCTGAATTCACAGCATATGACTTGTATCACTACATTCCCTGAATGTGGAAATACATTTTTATCTTGAAGACGCTGTGGCAGAACAGATTGAACGTCTGCCCACTGAGTTTGTGTCAATCTGACAAAAAAAAAAAAAGAAAATTATGAGTCGAACATCAGACAAAGAGACGGGGACGTTTATTCGCTGTGACCTGGTTAATTTGTTACTTATTAATGAAAACAGCACTCTTCTAATATCTCATTACATGACTATACATCTCCGCTTTTATGTCAGCTAAACTCTCTTCTCTGCCAGTATTTTAAGCTTTTTGAATTCCCTTCCATCAAATTCAGTTTCCATTAAAGTAACTGTAATCTCACAGTTACTTTAATGGAAACTGAACAAAGTAATTTGACAACAAGGCTCTAAATGTCACTTTGTCATATTTTATAATGTAAATTACTGGTTTGTGTGAGCAGGAAGTGTGTCATTTGCCCATCATAAAACCTTAGTTTATTGTCACTTTTAAAAGCAGGCAAGATTTAATGTTCTGAAATTCAAAGATTTTTTTTTTTTTTTTTTAGATTTTGAGAAAAAATAACTTTGATGAGGTAGATGTACAGCAGATTCTCATGATGGATAGTATCATACCTTAACGTAGAAGTCTACTTGACTTCTTTTCTTGTTTCTAAAGATGTTTCAATTCTCATCCCTGGGATAATCAGGCAACGACAGAGGTGGGTAGAGTACACAAAAATTGTACTCAAGTCAGAGTAGCACTTCTTCAACATTCTTCTACTTTGGATGGCTAAAAAGTAGCCATCCAATAAATTACTCAAATAAGAGTAAAATAGTACTGGGTAAAAATTAGTGAATAACTGATCAAATTATCAGTCATTTAATATTTAGAAATTACATCATCAGATGGACCAAAATATAAAGCTAGGTGGAAATGTTGGTATTTAAAGGACGAAAATGACAATAGTTCATATAACTAACAAAAAATGTAAAAAATCAGGCAAAAGAATCAAAGCAGTTTCTTTCAATAAAAAAACGTATGAAACATTAACAACAAACTGCAGGTGTGTTTCTGAGTCTGGTAAATTTTTGGTTAAAACATGTTTGTTTGTCATTCAGTGGGTTAAGAATCCAGAAAGAGTAGATACTTCATAATAAAATTACTCAAGTAAAAGTAAAAAGTACAGCATCGTAAAAGTAATTTTTTTTTTCATATACATTACTAAAGTAAATGTAGCTAGTTAATACTCAACTGTGGGCAAGGACGACCTGAATAGATGGCAGTGAATTGTGTGCTGTAATTGCCCCATTAGTGACTCTAATGGTCCTGTTAGTGTGATGGTAAAGATTACAATTTGTACCTCAACTCATCAACTTTCCCCTTCTTATAATTCCAGAAACTTTAAGATAACCTTTTCTTTACATTTTCAGATTTATCGGCAGCAATCTGAAGATCCTTCCTGTACGAAATGATGCACAAATAGCCAAAGGAATGCTGACAATCGCCAAGGTAACTTGCTATTCAGGAAAACAAGTGATTTGTGCTGCTGTTCACTCACAGCATTTAAAATAAAGACAAACCTGATTGTCTGCAGGCCACCAGTAAGCCACATGCTGATAAAATCCGAGAGCGCATGTCTCTGGCCCGGGCTCACATCATTGAGA
The DNA here is from genome assembly GCF_001443285.1 of Poecilia latipinna. Classification (NCBI taxonomy): domain Eukaryota; kingdom Metazoa; phylum Chordata; class Actinopteri; order Cyprinodontiformes; family Poeciliidae; genus Poecilia; species Poecilia latipinna. The sequence continues at coordinate 131,674 of NW_015114086.1, read as the reverse complement.
CCAGTCCTGTGTGGGAAATGCTCAGAGACATTTTATAAAGCCCAGCAGGTGATCCAGTTTGCTTTATTTAGCATGACACAAGTTAACACACAGTCCCTGCTGATGACACAAACTGTACTTTTGAAAATAATTTCAGCAAAGATAAAATGATCACTTTACAGCACTGCATTCTTTATCTGATCCGTCAAACAAACTGAAATAAAATACATAAAAAGTTCCCAGTGCTGTCTCAGTGTGGTTACCCCTGCTTTTCCTCTGTGATCTCATCTATTCGGACTACAAGGCTTTCCATTAAGTCAAATGTCACCAAAGCACTCTGCAGCACCTAAGAGACAAGAGAACCATCAATGTTTGCTGAGCTTTCTCCAAAATAGTCATCAACTAGAAAGAGAAAAATCTCTACCTGATACTGGACTTCTGGAGACATTTGGGTGACTTTGTCGTGCTTTACTGTTATGGCTTTTAACAGTCTGGTAGAACGAGCATCCTCTTTGGCTTCTGCAGGACAAACAGCATGAATAGAAATAAAATGTGAAGTTAAACTGTTTCACAGATCAGCAGCTCATTTGTACCTTTCGCTCTTAGCTTTTGTTCCTCCTTCAGCGCTTTCATCTCGGCAGAGTAATATGCTCTCGACATGCTGATACACACTCTCAGCATTTTTAGGAATTCATCTTTGATCCTACATATTTCTTCCCATACATCAGCCTAAAGGTGACAAAAGTCAGCAGCTTTTTAGACTGCCCAGGCAGACCAGCAGAAGGAATTTGGTAAATTAAACTGACTTACGTCACTCTTCATTTCTTTGTCTCTCATAAGCAGACAGCGCAGAAGATTCAGGCTCTCCATTATTCTGAATAAACAGACAGAACACTGATAGCAATACTGATACTTTTTATGATTTTGGTTTGATATATCCTCAAGTTTCTGACGTTTAGGTGTTTTGATTGTTTGTTTGTTTTTCTCCTTTGGATTATTTTGTTTATTGGTGTGTACAAAATACTTTATGAAAAAACTAAAATGACAAGCAAAAACAATAGAAAAACAGAATAAATTTGTGTGCATTTTTTCTTAAATAAATAAATTCCCCAAAAAAATCATAGTTTGAGAAACTACAGTACAAAAATGAAATAAAACTTCAAGACGGAATCTGAAATTAAAGTATTGATTTGATACTGATTCTGAATCTTACTTTCAGACATATTGCAAAGGCTAAAATGAATAACGGTGCATTGACAGCTTAGCCTTAATTGCTGGAATATTTTGGCCAAAACGTTTCAGTGAGTTAAGTCACTGGATTGTGTTTGGAAATATGACTCACTTGTCCATGTTGGTGAGTAAATCCGTCTCTGCAGCTTGTGGTAAACTGAGCACCAGCTCAAGCAGTGGCAGTAGCTCCGTTCCCAAGAACCACTTATTGGCTTCACCCTGCAGGAGAGTTATGACAGATTCATCTCATTCATACAGAGTTATCAGATCAAAGCTAGCATCAGCCATGAAGATGTTGATCAGATTAGGTCTTTATTGATTAGGTCTGTGTTGAAAATACAAAAAGAATTTGAAGAATACATTTTCTCTTACTTGAACTATATTGTTCTATATGAACCCCAGAAATATCTTTTTTTTTTTGTCACCTCAAACTAATTTTAGGTTAATATTCACTAAATGGCCACCAAATGAAGCTGGGTTGGTTAATGCTTTCAGAATCAGAAGAACGCAGAATGAACTGACCCATCATGTGAAGTCACAGTTATGATCTGGGATTACTTCAGGTCAGTTTTAGGTTAGTAATGTGTTCATTCTCTACACAGCTTGTCTTGTGAATATATTGTATGTTCTGAGATATAACTTTAGTAAGTGACAAGAAGCTACCTTATTCTCACCTTTATAGACGATTGAATTTGACTCCTGATGTTGTTCACTATGTAACCTTCAACACCTGCATGGTGGCTTGTTTTTAACATGCACCTGCAAAAGAGGGATTGATAAGAAATGGTGTTTGTGTAGAATAAACATCAGACATTGGGGAAAAAAAAACAGCAGTCTGAGGTATTCATCAAGTATAATATGTACAGTTATTAATCTACAAATGCAAAAAGACAATTTCACTTAAATTCTCACCTGAAAAATTTATGCTTTGCTTCAGCATCCAATTTGTTAATGAAAAGTTGGAACACCTTCAGTCCCGATTCTCTCTGGAGAAACATGAAACTGTTTTTTAAAAATCACCAAAATATTGCTCTTCACATTGATCTGACATTTGTTCTGTGATTATGTACTTACCAAATGTTGAATTGGACAGTCGGTGAGAACTTGTCGCAGGTTCTGTGAATTTCAGAAGAGCAGATTTAGATTATTGAAACTCGGTTTTTTTTAGAAATAATCATGTAAGTAAATCTGTTCTCCATTAAATAAGAAATTAAATCGAAATGACACATGAAAAAGTTTGTTCATCTGATCAAATCATTAAAACACATCACGCCATCATCCGTCCGTTTCTTCACTCCATGAGGCTGTCGTAACGCTTATTAAAGTCTCTGCTGACCCGGCACACTTCTCTGCACTTAGGTCAGTGGTGCCCAAAAAGTCGGTCCTCCAGGGCTGGCATCCTGCATGCGTTAGTTCTCTTCCTGGTGGGAGCAACAACCTTCTCCGCATGTCAATGTTCTTCTTAGGGCTTCTAATGATCCATCATTTGATCCAGGTCTGTTCAACCAGAAAGAGAACGAAAACATGCAGGATGCCGGCCCTTCAGGACAGACTCTGGACACCACTGACTTAGGTCCTCCATTCAACACAAACATAACAGCTTTGTGGTGCATCTTACCTGTGGTGCACTATAGAAGCTTTCCAGATCTAGTAGACCTACTGGAAGGCTGTTATCTTCCACTTTCTCCAAGCTTTTAGCAAATAGTGCCTTTGATTAAAAAAAAAAAAAAAATCAACATGATGCCTTCTTTTCCAGGGGATTTTCTGTGATTTATTTTCATACCAATCCTTTGAGCAAATGTGATTCCTTTTTCCTGTCAAAAACGCAAAACACACAGACCTTTAGGCAAACATCTTTCTTTTGTTTTAAAGGCAAAAAAAAGAAGTTGACCTTTAATTTACTGATGGCTTACCTACTGAGGAGTTGATTGATGTGCTCCATGTTGCACTGAAGAATAAATACAGGACTAAAACAGATGGAAGAGTGCAAGTTGTATAACACATTTATTATAAAGGTGAACAAACACAACACGGGGCTAAATGACTATTCTCTCACCTGAACACGGCTGGAAATGTGTCCATGGCTATGAGCTGGACAAAAAGCAGATAGGCCAAGCATGCAGTCGACTCCTTGGACAGGTCAGTATCCATCGTGGTGAATTTCCTCAGAGAACTGAAGAACAGAAGGCCTGGAAGAGACTCTTTGATTGCAGGCAGGATGACCTGTAATGCATAAAAAGAAATCTGGGAATATAAAAAGGAGATATCCCTTGATAAATATTTGAAACTATTTCTTGATTTAGTACCATTATCTCTACTGCAAAGAGCCACAAAGTTGATTTTCTGTCTTGGTTCAGTTCAGCTTCCAGCAAAGGTTCTTTTAAACTCAGCATGCAGCTGGAAACAAAAACACCAATCAGGTCATCTGTTCTGGTATCGTCATCTAGAAAAAAAGGTCTGTGATTAAAAGAGAGGCCATTTTCTGCCAAATTGCTCTTAAAAAAAAAAAAAAAAAATCTAAACTGACAAGATCCAGAAATAGACAGCATGTTTACACAAGGCTCTTCCAGTAAAGTATGCAGGGTTTTTTTTACTTAGGTGTGTGCACAAGAAAAGCACTGGAACAGAAACGTACAACTTAAGAATCTCAGCCTTCAGCTCGTCATCTTCTGGTGTTGGGTTACAGTTTTCATCCTTCTTCACCCCATCTATAAAAGGCCTGGTGAACGTCACCAGGGCGACGCAGCAGCGACACAAACCGTGCTCATCATCCTCCTCCTGCTGCTGGGTGTAAGGTACAGGCAGCCGGGACAGCTGCTTGTGAAGGGCCGAAAGAGCCAAACCCACACCGGCTGCTCGGTTCTCATCCAGCTGCAGCAGAACTTAAAAAAATTAAAGACTTTTATGTATTTAACTTAACTGAATTTTCTCCAACATTGATCTCCACTTATCAACTGTAGGGGGAGCCAAATACCATGTTTTGTGAAACTTTGTGTCTATGTTTAAGCCTTAGATTAAACCTTACATGCTTCCAAAAACTGACTTGCAACTAGTGATTTTTACTTTAACAGAACCTTTTATACTAGAGAGACTTATAAGTGTGTTTTTCACTGCTGTATTGATGGTGAATGTGACATGTAAAAGCTTTAACAAAGTAGCTTTACATACCTGTTTGAAGGTGAGGAAGAAGGACGAGAATGGTTTCAGAAATGGCGCCTGGATCCATGTCTTCAATTAATTCAAGGAAGCTCTCCAGGAGGGTTCTAGAGCTGCACGTCTACAAAGCAGAGCATATCTGAAGTGTCCTGAATTCAACCTCGGTATGTCATTTCTTATTTTGTTGGGGGGTTTTATTAACTGACAGGAGTTCAAAGGAAATTATTGTCAGTGTGTTCTTTGGACAATTCCACCTAGACAGTTTCAGGTAAAACGGAAACCAAGGTTTACTTTAGAAGCCAAAGTAAAGAGAAAAACGCCACAAATGATGTTTTCTATCAAAAGCCGGTCTGTAGTGCCATAAGTTGGTGTCAGATGAATTAGTTGGGCTTCTGATGGGGTCTTAGAATGCCTTAAAGGTCCTTCATTAACCTGAAGGCCTTAAACATCATTTGACCAATGAACAGCCATTAAAATTTGAACAGCCATCTTTTCCTCTAGCATCTTTTTTTTCCTTTGTGAAATTGATTGTCAATGTGTTCCATATTATGTTTTTTCTGAATAAATGATTAGCGTTTCTTTACACTATGACAAAACTACAAGGCTGAGGATGAAAGGACAGCACACAGGCTGAATTCTGCTGTAGAATCTGGTTTATTTTTGTTTTCTTAGGGAGGTGAAATCAAAATCCTCTTCTTATTCTGTCCACTATCTGCTTCTTCGTGAGCTTTAGGTAAAACAAAAAAAAAAAATCAGGGATTTTAACTGCTGACTGTGGACTGAAGATGCATTTCTGGTACCCACCTTGGTCAGTTGTGTGATGGCAGCCTGGCAGTGGTCATGACTCTTCTTATTCCTAACTAGTTCATCTACAAGAGGTGCCAACAGACCACAGCCCATGGACTTCACAATCCCCTGTAGGTGGGTCAGAAAGCAAACCTTTATTTACTACAGTGGTGTCCCTTCATAACAAAGTACATTTTATAAGTACAGGTTGGCCCTAACAGTAAAATTTTATGTGGACTGATCTCTACTTGAAGGAAGGTTCAAGAAAATAATCTTATCAGAAATCTATTTTGAGGCCCCCAAAGTCAATAATTTCTAGAGTCACTGTAGAGTCATATTTAGGATTCCTTTATTTTTCTACCAAAAATTACTAAATATCATGCTTAAAAGTGCTACACCTTACAGTTGCAATTAAAAAAATCAACAAGGACTGACTTAGGAGAAATGTTTTAAGAAATATAAACGTCGCTGCTTTTTGTGGCCAAAAACCTCACCCTATGTCTCAAGCGAATGCTTCTCATTACATATTCAATCATTTCAGCTCTTGAATACAGTTAGCCTACAAATGAGACAATGGTAAAAAATGTTTCTCACAGTAGGCTACACACAACTGCATGAAGTGTGGCCAGATGGGATAACCAAGGGCACTTAGAGGAGCACCATGCTGATGGGTGTTAGCAGTGGAGCGAGAAATCTAACTGAATATCTGCTTGTTTCCCTCCACACCTTTGGGTCAAAAGGTCAACAACCACCAAGTAACTGCTGCATCTTAATGTTTAACATAGCATAGCTGGATGTGCTTTTAGTGCTGTTAGACAGATTAACACAGTCAATCTGCCATCACTTCATATGTGTAGGGTGTGAATACAGTACCGGGACCCTCAGTCTGCCTCCTACAGTATTAGTGAGGTCACCTGGTTTTTCTCATCCTGGATAAATTTCAGCAGTTGTTGGCCATCACCCCCACTGAGACAGGCAGCTCCGACATCCCTGATCTGCTGGTAGTCCTCCGGCTTCAAATCTTCTTCTGGAGTCTCACGCTGAATAAATAGATATCATGTATGTGCTATGAGAAAATATTTTCCACACAGATTTATTCCGATTTGTACTTTTAGCATTTTTGCCATGATTAGGTCTTTACATCCTTGTGGTCATCTTGTCTTTGAAGAAGTGTTTTATCCAGCCTCACAGGAGGATTTTTCATCATAAACAGCCTGTTTATGGTCATACCATCATCTCAGTTGGATTTATGTCTAAACTAGAGGTGTGCCGATCTATTGGCCACCGATCATAATCGGCCGATTTCCGTAAAAAAGTTTATGATCGGTGATCGCCGATCACGGTCTCTTGTTGCCGATCACCTGAATCTCATTTCGCAGCCTGCCTGTGCAGCTGGTCTCCTCTTTCCTTCACACTGCGCAACCTCACAGCAACAAATCCTAAGCGATGTCGTGTGGAACTACAACGCACTGAGTGAATGGGGAAGTTTGCGTGTTGCGGCGGAAAATTGAAGCATGTGGGGTGAAGCACGTCAAAATGCATCAACACGACGAATCTAATATGGCATAAAAACAATGCCATACTTAACGGAGTTCCCATTTATACGATACATCCTTATGATACATCCTGTATCATAAGCATTGGCTTATGATAGCCGAGGTGCATTGGCTATCATAAGCCAATGCACCTCCTCTTGACCCTAATGTCAAAAGGAGGTGATGTTCCTGATGGGTGCCTGAGGTATTCTTATCATATATCAAATTGTGTGACTTATTACCATTTGAGCCTTGTTGCATTGGCTTGTGCACGAGTGTCAAACACCACGTCCACTTTTAAGGTGACCAGCAAGCCAAGGTATTGGAATTTCATGATCTTTAGTAGCCCCAGTCCGTCAATCTTGATTGTACCATTTTTCTGGGGGTGACATTCAAAGTGTTCTGACCTGGTGATGTTCAATTTTAGGTAATTTCTGGTTGTTCCAGGTCTGCGTTGATCTTTAAGTGCCCGCAGGTCTTGGTCGAACAGTGCAACATCATCAGCTTAGAGAAGGGTCCAGGACAAGGGTGGGAAACTCCAGTCCTCATGGGCCTTGTGGGCACGTCTAAAAGTTGCCCAGCAACTTTTAGACGTCTCTGCTTTAATACACCCGAGTCAAATAATGAGGCCAGTAGCAGGACTCTGGAGATCTTGGTCTCACTGAGGAGGTCATTCGGCTGTTTCATTGAAGTGTGCTGGATCAAGGAGACATCTAAGAGTTGCAGGACACCAGCCCTCAAGGACTGAGATTGCCTGACCCTGGTCTAAGGTGTGTCTGTTGCACATCCACCTTCGCCATGTTGGTGCAAAAGATGAATAACAGCAGGGTGAGAGCAGATCCCTGATGAATGCCAACCCTAATGTCAAAGGAGATGATATTCCTGATGGATAATGGACCATGTCTCAGTACCAAAGGCAGTACAAATTCTTCTGGGACTCTGTGGTTCATAGTGCTCCCCAGGACAGTTGGGACTGAAATCCTGTTGAGATAATAGGCTGCCCTTAAACAGGCTGTTCATACTCAGCCGTTCTGTCATGTGTGACTGAATTAAAATCAGCCACTCAAAACAAATGTGAAAACCACATTTTGAACTTTGTCCACTCTTAACATTTCTTCCATGATCCAGAACATGTAGATGTGGCAAAAAAAAAAAAACAACAACAAAAAACCAGACTTTACCTTCATAATTCTTATAAGACTGAGCCAAGAAATCGTGGAAACAAAGTTTTTGTTACTTTTGGTATCTAATTTAGTAAAGCAGGTACTATTTTAAAATCTCTTCTCACAATGGTATCATAAGTCAATGCATTGTCGATAGAAACGTGATTACCTCAGCTCAGTTGTGTTGTGGTGGACTTACCCATCTCTGGATGATCTCATGCACTTTATCTTCATTCATCATCAGTGTTTCCTCCGCCCTCAGAGCCAATCCTGTTATCAATACGTCCACAGCAGATGTAGTGCATGTAGTGGTGGTATCTAAATGATCAAATAAATAGCTCTCCTGGTGTCTCAAGGGAGAGAAAAAGATTCAGTGTGTGAGGAACCGAAACATAAACCTCTTATCTCCCTTTGTGCTTCACAGCTAATAGGATTAAAGCAGGACACAGAAAGACGTGGCGCTGACTTGAACCATCGAGTTGACTACCACTCGGTCGTGAAAAATATAATAACGTAGGAACTGCCCCTCTAATATTTCTAAACGTTAAAATAAATGTTCAAAGTGACCATGTTGTAAACTGACAAATTCTGCTCTAAGGTGATCTCGCAAAAGTTCTTAGGTAGTTTCCTGTTGTGTAGGTGGTGATGTGGCGCTTCATGCTTACCTTCATATTCTGTGACTGAAATAGATGTTAGTTGACATTTACATGTTATTTTAAGATGATGTGTGAAATATATAGCCTTGAACAGTTTATAAGTATTTTTGTTCCTTTCTATGGACAATGTTTCTGCTTCTGTTTTTTATTTGCAAAACCTGTCGATGTTAAATGAGAGATCATCCCAAGCTGATGACAAAAATATCCGCCCAGAATTGAGGCTACCTACATTTGACCTTTTGCACATGGTTTTGTAGCTGTGACAAAATATGAAAGAAAAAGAAAATAAATAAAGACCATAGGAAAAAAACAGGCGCTTCTTAGAAGGTCATTTAATTCTGAAGTGGAGGGGAAATAGCACATTGCTGTTCAAAGTTTTAAGTTCGTTTGTGCTCAACCTTTTGAACTCTGATTCCAGTAAATAAAATCCACCTGCCTCCAAAAGTAACTTAATTAGTAAGTGGAGATGAAGTATGAGTAACTTAATCACAGTATGAATCCAGCAGTTCTGTGAAAACCTCAGAGGTTTGTTTGAGAATTTTGTGGTTTACATGCAGAAGACTTGAGATTTGGGCAAAGGTTCACCGTCCAGTAGGACAATGACCCGAAACACATGGCCACAGCCACAATGGAATGGTTTATAGATCAAAACATATATTTATGTAGATGTCTAATTAAATTATGAATCAAGAATCAGAGTGGTGGAGGGGGCAAGACTTGAAATCTGATGTTCACAAATGGCCTCAGTCCAGTCTTACTGAGATTGAGATGTTTTACAAATAAGAGAGGGTGTGAATTTCAATCACTGGATGAGCAAACCTGTTTTTGAGACATACAGTATCTTAAAAGACTTCCAGTTGTAACTGTAATTGCAAGAAAGAGTTTCTGCAGTGCTTCTTGAGGCACGAATCTGAGGAAGGACCCAGGAACATTTCTGCTGCTTTGAAAGTCTCAATGAGCTCAGTGGCAAGAAAGAATGAGGACAGACAACAAGGTGCTCTAATATCTAATTGAAGTGTAATTGCTGCCAAAAGTGGATCATCAAAGTATTAAATTGGTGGTATTATTTGCTTTGCTTTAGTGTTGATTTATAGCACAATCAAGCAACTATGTTACCTTCAGCTGTTCTAAAAATACCATATTTAAATCAAATATGATTTAAAAGAAATTTGACTTTATATTTTAATACCTCTGTCTCTTTAAGAAACTCCTGCTCTTTCTGAAACTCAGCCTTCAGGAAGTCGTCATGACATAGCTCCTCTATGAACCCTTTAACGTTTTTATCAGCTTTGCACTGAGAAGTAGCTCCTATATGAGCTCAGAAGATGCACAGCTCCACCAGATGTTTGCTAATTGCTGCTGACTAGTCTGAAGGAGCTGAGTGAGGGAGTTGCAGAGGAAGGCTGCTCTGTAAGGCAGAAGCACAAAAGCTTGGTTTTGCACAGCTGAATGGTTGAATGGTTGAAGATTAAAGGATTTCTAGATCACGAATGAAAGAATCAAGGCAACACTCCGGTTATGTTGTTGATGAGGGAATAACATTATAACATGAAGTAAACCTAAAAAGAATAATAATTTCACATAACACTGACCCTTTAAGCAAAGGCTGTGAATACTAATGGAAATGTAATTTTGCAGATTTCAATTTTTAATACATTTGGAGAAAACAGCTCAAAATCTTTTTTCCACATCGTCATAAAGGGGAATTTATATGTACAATTTAGAGAAAAGAGATTCATTTAACACAATTCGAAATCAGACTGTAACATAAAAATTGGAAAACGTGAATCTGTGAATACTTTCTGGATTCTCTGCAGCAGAAGAATAATCACTGACTTCCTGCTCCGTCGTGACAGCAGCAGCAGCTCCAGTCCTGATTTGGGATGAATAGGTGGAGCAGCGTGTTTGAACGGTCGGATTTAGCCGACATCTGCCGTTCAGGTTTGCTCTCTGTATTGCCGTTTGATGAAAGCTTTGGACAAAAGCCACAGAGTAAATATAACACACACTGCCTCTTACTGCATGTTTGTCCAGCATTTTATTGTTCCTAATTGCAGGCTGATGAGATTTTGTTTTGACACCGCTCCTGGGAGCAGGAAATACTCAAATAAACAGCATCTGACATGAGCATGCACTCAAGCATTTACTTTCACTGCAATGAATCCCAATGATTACTTAATGATGGGCCATTGTTTTCAAATGCAGTTTAATTTAATGAGAGGAGGACGCCACAAAAAGCTTTTTATGGTTGCAGGAAAAGATACAAAATGGGTCTTTTGTCATTGCAACAAATATTAGATTTATAATGTTATTCCAATAGTTATTTTTTGGCTACATATCTACAGGGAGACTAGCATTGATCCATTTCTAACTCAGGAGGGCACTGTTTATCTGGAGGAAAATGAGTGATTATTGACAATATTTTTATTTTAAATATTCAGTAATTCATCTTGCAAGGGCCTATTTTTATCTATATAATTAATTATTTATTTATTGCTTGTTTTAAATATTCTTATGCTCATATTTTTTACATAGTTTTTTCATACATCTTTTTATATAAAAATATATTACAATGCTTGTATTACTAAGACCACTGCTAGTAATTTCAATACAATGTTCAACAGCAAGAATTATAATTCCAACTATTATTATTGTTATTATTATTATTATTGACTAATACTAAGCTGATATAAAATAAATGAGAAACTGAATTAACTTTACTAACGATAAGAGAGTTAAACTAAAAGAAAATTATATCACTTTGGAATCCAGATAACTAAAGTTTTTTGGGGGGAGATTTCTGCAACGTAATTCTCACTTTGGGAAAGGAATGATTAGATGGATGAATTTTTGAAATAAGTTACTGAAAAACCATAAAGTCATTGGTAAAAAAAAATTAGGTCAACCCTAAA
>NW_015114086.1:73034-114764 GCF_001443285.1 Poecilia latipinna | reverse complement strand
GAACGCTGGGTCCAAACCGACGGGCACACTTTGGCAGGCCCCTTAAAATTTCTGCAGGAATTTTCTAGTTATTCTGATGTTCTTCTCTTGTAGACTATTTTCCATACAGTAATAAAGCATCATAAAGCGTCTGGGTTTATCTCTGTATGTTTGTTCTTAGATCACGCTGATGAGGAAGACTGAGCAGATCGTTGCAGCTGATAGCAAACTGTTGCAGTATTTATGGGTCAGTCTGGTGTACAAACAGGCAGCGGTCCTGTGAGAGCGCCGCTCCATTTTACCCTCTCCACGCCGCTTTTCCTTGGTGACCTCTTAGAAAGCAAGAGGTTTTAAGTGAACTCTTTATCCAGCTGGTTTCCTCTGGAGACCTCTGCTGACTGTCAGCCCAGAACCTGGTCAGCAGGAGCTGCCGTGGTCAGGGCCGCTCCCCTCGGGTCCTGCTGGAGGAACGCTGAGGAACACAAGTTTGATTTTCAGACTATTTCTTTTCAAACAACCCAGATTTGTCTTTGTGATTTCTACTTAAAGCTTAGAATTGAACTGAATTGCCTGATCCTCCTTTAGAGTTGTTACCTCAGTCTCTGCTGCTTTGCTTTGTTTCTGTATTTTTGCCAGTTTGGGAAACCAATTCATAGTTTGCTTCTCACAAATTCTCCAAACTGAGCTGCGGATCTCTGCTGCTCCTCAAGAATCTCATTGGGATTTTTTGTGCTCTTTGATTAATTCCAACTTTATTTGACTAACACATTATGATTCTGTTCAATAAGGTTCTTTAACAAACCTCTGAGGATTCACAGAACAGTTAAACTGAGATTAAATTGCAGGACTCTAGTATTTTCCATCTAGCTGGCTTCCTAAGACGGTTGGCTTCACTAGATTTTATTTCAGAGATTTTTAATATGGAAAACCTCATATTATTTTCATTTCACTTAACAATTATATGCTATTTTGTGTTGGTCTATGATGTAAAATGTTCAGCTGAAACCAGGTGCACTGTATTTAAAAAAAAAAACATAAAGCTGTTCTGTCTCTCTTTCTGACATTATTTGAAATCCAAGTATAATGAAAATATTTTTTTTTCGTCCCAGAATTTTCCATGCTTATCGTCAGTATTGGCTTTGAGCTGTATGACTTGGGTCAAACATTTTGGGGTTTCAATCTGACAAACGGGTCTCATCAGAAGGCAGAAACTATTTTACGGAGCTGCTACTATAAACTTCTGAATCTGAACGAAGTAATAACTTTCTGTCTTTTTATTTTGGAATTTAGCAAGCAGTGCTAATTTTGTTCAGTGTGACTGATGACGCTGTAACATATTACATGCAGTCTTTGGAAAGACGTTCAAACACATTCAACTCTAAAGTTCTAAAAAGCTAAAACTGTTATTACATTATTGATCAACATACAGTACAAGTTTCAATCCCTGAAGGTCAGGTTTGGAATTATGATTTTTCTTGTCTGTAAGTTTTTCTCTTTCTCCCGCCAACGGGGCCGAGGTGGAAGCTGCAGGGACAGGTACCCCATTGAACTAAGAGAGCTAATGGAGGTGGAGGTCTCACCAGGGAGAATGTTGACCCCGGCCCCTTTTTGTAAAAGCTTTGCCCCCGTGGCAACCAGTCACAGGGAGGGGCCGTACCGGAGCGGCCTGAGTGTGTTTAGTGAACATCTGTTTGTACTCTGGCAAAAGCCTGCCGAGGTGATGTAGTCCAGCTCTTTCAACACGCTGCAAAGCCGCTTTATCTGCCGGTGTACTTTGAGCTGAAAGCTCCCAAGGTGACACAAAGGCTGGATGCTGCAGCATCCGTAGGTCCGTGTTCCCTATAAGCGGACTCCGCCGCTTGCCTGCTGAACCTTTTGTAAATCGGGAATTGACTTCCCAACGTCAACTTGTTCCCAATCAATAGGCAGAGAGCAGACACCTCGCTAGACACAGATAAATGCTGCTCCCCGGCTGTATCTCCAGGCTGTAGAGACTGTCGCCCTGTCATAATCTGATCAATAAGCAGACGATGTTCCGGCTCACTCCGCTGTAACACATGGGGGCTCGGCTCCCACCCCAACAGCATGAGAGGGGTGGGAGGAGAAGTGGGTAGAGGAAACTGCCCTGCAACTCCCCAAGGTGGCTGAATCGGAGATGTTACATGTGAACTGGCTGTCAAAATGATTTAGTCATCCCCGTTCCTTGCCGGTGTTTAAAGATGCTGACACACTGTGTTTTGGGTACCAATGTCTTGTTGAAACTGATGGAGGCTTTTAGCTTTTCTCTTTTTTTTTTTCCCAGACTCCTTTTATCCATTTAAGTGTTCGCTCAAGTGTTAGGATTTCTATGTCACCTGCCACAGATGTCTCCTGGCACTTCCTGCCCACTCACAGCTTGCTGTCAGACCCTCTGATCTGCAGCCTGCCTTTACTTCTGTTGCTGCTTGGTCAATAGGTAGTAGATATCCCGTTGGTAAACTTGATAACCCGTTGTCCCTCCAGTGGTGATTCAGCGTTTTTTCTGTGTTTATCTAGATGTGACTAGGAGAGTTGAAGTGTGTGTGCGTGTGTGTGTGTCCGTGTGTGCGTGTGTGTGCGTGTGTGTGTGTGTTTGTAGGCGGTTCAGAGTGAAGGTGGAATCCAGAGTAAAGGAGGCCAGATCAGATTCAACTGGAGCTCATTAAAGTTTCAGAGGAAGCCAGAGGGAGAATAGAGGGAGTCACTGCACTGCCAGGATCCATTTCCTTTGACTCTGACTTTGTCATTCTGGATCAATCCAGTGAGACGCAGCCCTGTTGTTGACTGGCCTGTCTCTAATGGAGTGATTGGCAACTTATTGGAACTTGATATAAAGAACAAGAGCAACTGGGTTGGCTTGGTGCTTTACAGGCTTTCATCTTACTGAACCTGAACTCTGCTGCTGCAGAACCAGGTGGTTCATGATGACTCAAGACAACTTCTGTGGAAATACTGAATATTATTATTAGTAGTAGTATTAGTAGTTGTAGGACTAGTGTTATTATTATGTAAAAAAAATTATTATTATGATTGCTATTAGTAGTAATAGAAATTGATATTTTTATTATTTAAAATATGAATTATCATCATCATCATTATTATTACTAGTAATTCTAGTAGTAATGCTATTAGTAGTAGAAGTTATATTTTTATTGTGTTACAAAAATTTTATTATATTTAGTTGAATAGAATAATGTTATTGTTATGTTAATTTCATTATTAATGTAATCACTATTATTATTATTATTATTATTATTATTATTATCATTATTAATATCAGAAGTAGTGGTAATGGGAATGTTGTTATTGTTATTGTGTTAAAATTTTATTTTATTATTATTTGAAGTAGTTGAAGTATTATTAGTAATAATAATAAAAGTAGTAGCAGTATTTAATTTTTTTTTTTTGTCATTATTCAGAATATACACCTTCTCAAAAGTTTTAGGTCTCAATTTTATGCATCATATTGTTTAGTTTTTAAATGTAACTTATTCATTTGTTCTTGCTGTCATTCAACACGTCCTTGATGTCAGATCCTTTTCATTCGTTGCGTTCCTCTCGTCTCTGTCAGCAGCCTCGGTCATATTGTTCACTGCTGGACATGAAATCGGCTGAAGAGGTTGTCCTTTTAAACCACAAAACTGTAATAACTTGAGTGAAATGAGTTTCATTTATTCACAATATTAATAATTGAAAGTTATCTCTGTCATGTTGTTTTATAGTTTGTTCTCTGTTTTATATTTGTAATCTCACACACGCTGCAACAGAAGACGATCGTTTACATGCAGGAGATGTTTTAGAACCTGTTCTGTAATCTCTCTTCCTCTTCTGCTTCTTCTTCTTCTTGCCCAGCAGCTGTGGTCCAGTTCAGACACGTGGTTCTGTGGATCGGAGGTACTTACCGTCCACTCCTCAGTGCTTTGATCCTTCTGCAGTCTGACACATGACCATACCGACCCCTGGATGGGCATTAGAGCAGGCTTCAGCGGAGCCAACATCTGTGCCTCCCAGCACTGCCACTGCTCAAATCAGTCATTAAATCAGAACACAAAAAGTAACTTTACTTGAATGCCTCAGCATAAATATTTGATCATCGCTGAGAATAAATCTTTGCTGTTTTGTTGCGTCTCCCCCGGCTGTGGGCTCCTCTTATAGATCTCTGTCTCTCTCTCTCTCTCTGCCGTTTAGATACAGGCACATGCTTGGCTTGGTCATTTGTGAAATGGATCTTATGAATTTTTTAGAAAGATTCATAGCTACAATCAGACCTGGTTAGGACTCTTTCACTGGGTTATATCTCACAGTGCCGTATGTGCAAATCTCTTGTCCATTTTGCATAGATAATATAAGGCAGAAAGAGGTTTTTTGTGTTATTTTGACAGCGGCATTAAACTTTCCAGCATCTTAACCCATGTTCCTACATAAACGACATCTTGACTACACCGTACTGACTCGTGGTTTTTGTCCTGAGTCTAGTAGAGTCTAATATTGTTCTGTTTTTGACATGGGCTCATTTTAAAATCAAGATTAGGTCACAACCCTATTGTAAGTCAGAAGTGGAAAAAAGTGTGGAAAACTTAGGTTTGTTTAGAAAGTCAAATGAAATGATACGTAAACGGTACATGAAGAAGACATTTCTCCTTTCACTGTCGGATCCCAGCTTGACCTCTTTCTAGTACAGATTTCTTTCAATCACTTCTTATTGAAGGAATAATTTGTCAAAGAGAAGCCAATACGCAGGTTTCCTTAGAGAAAAAGTATATTTAATCAGAAAGTCATTGCAATAAAATTTTTAAAATGAATCCTTTATTCTTTCATGAAGAATGCATCTTACTAAATTAGTTTCATCCAAAGCCTGTTTAATTTCTGAAATTCAATTCAATTATCTACATCTAGTCATATTCAATAAATTGCGTTGTAATAAAGTTTCGTTTGTCAGATTAAAAGTAACTTGAATATAAATTCATATTTCTGATTTTAAAACTAGTTGCTTTATGTGTCTGATATAATATCCTAATTTTAAATGTCATGTTTTTATTAACTGAGTGGAAAATCATCATAACTAAAGGTGTTAAAACATCAGGCTTTGTCTATTAAATGTGTTTCACTTGGTGGTGGAGTTACTGAAGAACTTTTCAGTAATATTCTAATTTATTGAGTGGGTCTGCATATGAGATATTTTTTCCATGGTGTTTCTGTGCAGAACTAGAGAAACTTTGCTGTAAGTGGAGATGATAAAGGAAAACGTATACCTTCATATCAACACATTTCCAGTTTGATTATTTTTTTCCACCAGTTTATCCCACATACAGAAATAGAAAGTAACACTATAATCTAGAGTTGCAGAACAACATTAATATGAAATATGCAATGCAATAAAATCAGTTTTATAAGAGGGGCAATTTCCTTCATTTTCACATCTTTACAGAACTCAACTTATTGTCTTAATGTCTTAGTCAGCTGGTTGAAAAACATAAAACAAAATAAGTGATATATATTTATTAATATTAATAAACTAAAACACTGTCTAAAAGACCTGGTGTCAAAATGATTCAAATGAAATATTTTAAAGTGTTTTTTTTATATATTTTATCAAAGCTGTAGCTCCAGAAGGTTACTACATAGACTCTGTAGCATTATGCTTTATACTATGCATTAACTTTCTCATTTAACTATTGTCTTATTAAATATGTAATTCTTTAAATGCACTCAGAATCTAAGATATGTTCATTTCTTACTTTGCTTATTCACTGTTGGCTTGTTGTGGCTGTTGTCATGGTGAAGACCACCTGCCTTAGAAACAGATCGTTTTCTTTAACTCAATCAGTGTTTGAGCTTTAAATCTTAGTCCAGCTGTACGCTCTGCCTTATCAAACACACAGTGACGTGTGTTGCACTCTGAATGCCTCTTGCATCCGACTCCTTTCCTCACCTCAAACTCTCATCCGCCTGTGAAAGAACAGGAACATCATCAGCTTGCTAAAAGGCTGCACTGCTCTCATACTTGTCACTTTTCTCCGTAGGATTTCTTCTCATCTGTCTTCTTTCGAACCCCAAAACGATTCAAGCTCCAGTTATGGAGCCTTTTAACCTGAAGAACCTTTTACTGTCACCTACAGGACTCGTGTTATTAGAGATGGACTGAGAGAGAAGACAAAACCAGGCCAGCGATTTAAATGCAGAGCTGAGTGTAGAATCGGCCCTGAGGGGGTGGAGGGGTAGAGGGTTTGGGGTGGAGCAGAGGGGTCTGCGACTGAGCGACGGTAGAGCAATAGTCTTTCTGGTTCCTGAGTGACGGCTCACGTCCAAATAGTGCAGTGATATGTGATGCTAAATGAAGCAGCTAAACACGTCTTTAAATGAGAGGACAACCTTACTGACTCTCCTGTCCCCTATTCCCCAAACCTGTACCCCTCCACCCCCTCTATAGCCCACCCTGTTCGCCCCCCTCTGACTGAACTCATGCTGTTCAGGGCCTCCGGACCCTCAGAACACAGAGCCCCGGCTAATGGAAAGCTTTCAAGGACGACGGCCAGAGGAAGATGTCAGCTCTCGTTTGGCCCAAACACCCTGAGACAAACTGTTCTAGGCAGGGCTAGAAAGTGAAAATAATACCGTCCACGCCTATCACACTCCCTCTAGTTGGTCGCTGTGAGTCTGCAGTGACATCCTCACAATACTTTTTGGTAAAGCCACTGGACAAGATATTAAAATGCTGGTTTTGGACTAACACTGGCAGTCAAAATAGAACTAGTGATGAGAATCCTTGCAAAAAAAGGGGGGCAGTCAAAGTCAGCATTCACCGTACATTACCGTGTTTCTTCACTAAGGAAATTCAATAATGTTTATCTGTTTCTTTCATCAGTCAACTGCTTTACGGCATACTTTCACGACAAATTTCTGCCAGGAAGAGATTCTCAGCAGAACCATAGAACTTGTGAAGATGCTGCTCTAAAAGCAAATATTGATACGTTTGGAGAAAAAAAAGGGGAAACTTGCAAGCTAGAGAGCATGATCCCAACTGTGAAGTATGAAGAAGGAACTGGTTGAACTTGACATAATAGTGGAATATGTGGAAATATTAAGCAACAGCTCAATGGGTCAGAATTCTAGCAAACTTCTATGAAATGCTTGTGGAAAGAAACGCAACATTTTTTGTGCCAAACCATTCAGTTAAAAAGGAAATGCTACCAAAATTCTGTGGAAATATTTGAAAAATCTGAAGATTAAATCTCATTCTGGCATTTGGGGAGGGAGGAATTTCTGTACCAACCAACGATCCAGATATTTACAGATCTTGACCTAACACTAAGTATTGAATGGTTCTGAGTCGAGTGTGAAATTGGACATGGTTTTCAGCATTTTTACAAATTAAAATCTAAGGAGTGTTGCATCCATTTTAATTCAGCTTCCCTGAGTCGATATTTTCTGTCAGCAAATTTTTGTTGCACCAGCAGCTGAATGTTTTTTTGTGTTTTGTCTACCAGCACATCTAAAGACTGAGATATTTGCCTATTCTAGGTGACACTGGCACTGCATGACATGGCTTCAGCTGCAAAACCTGTACCAACGATTTCCTTCAGAGTTGTACTGAGAGTTTCTATGACAGACCAACAAGTGGAAGAAAATATTAAATGGGTGCTAATGTTCATGAAAACTAAACTGCTGCTGCAAATGATACTAAAACAAATAAAACTAAACTCTAGAATATTTTGCCCATGTGTTCTTTTCCTATCACTTGACAATGATATGTAACTTTGTGTTGTTGTAACCAATAGCGTAAAAAGTGGATATGGAGCAATATATGCAACCCATAGGGGGCGCTTTGCAGAGGAGGAACAAGGATAAAGACGTGTTGATGATAAAAAAAGCTTTTCAAAGTGGTTGTCAATAGTTATTTCAGTCTATTAATAAAACATGTCTAAATATTGAAGTTAGCTTAAGTTGCCATAATGACATTTGTATAAAGATGCTATAATGCATCCGCCTACGCCTCAGAAAGTAAACCTTCGCCCCTGGTTGTAACGTAATAAAATGATGATGTTCAATGACAATGAAGAGTTTCAAAAGGCCTGTGAAACAAATACGTCTATCTTTTTTGTTTAGTTGAAATTCTTGTGGAAACGTCGCTTCTCAGTTTTTGTGGGGTGGTTTTATTGTATGTGCTTTAAGTTGAGGAAAAAGAAAAATTCTCAAACACTCAATGATTTTCCGGCAGCAGAGCCCAAAGTGGTGGACTCTCTTGTCCCACGCGTCCCGCCTGTCAGCCGCCTCGCGGATGTCTCTTATTATTTTCCCCTCTCTCATCCTGCTGCCGTTTCTTTGCTGCGTCATGAATAATTTGTGCCTGCGCCTTGTTGCTTGATGACAGCTGTGCAGTTGGTTTGCAGTCTGTTTTTCAGATCAGGTGAATAATGAATAAGGCCGTGCAACAAAAGAGCTGCTGTGTCCTATATGAGCGTCCCGGCTTCTCCTCTTGTGTCGCAGCTCGGTTGGCGTGTCAGCCAACCAGCCAGCCAGCCAACCTGCCGGGGGGGAGGGAGGATTGCTACAGGCAGGCAAACAGAAAAAAAGTCTGTTTGATGCAGCAACTTTTTCCTATAGAAAACATAAACAAAGATTGTAAAAACGGTTCGGTTGTCTATCTGCTGCCTCATCTGTCTTTCTGTCGTTAATCACTGCTCCTGCTCTGAAGCCCGCTGTCAGTAATCCTGCACCTCTGTCGGGTTTATCTCAATCTGGAGCCTGTCAGACCTGTGTGAAATCTGCTGAACGGAGCATGAGAGCAAATACGGCGTTATTATTACAGTACACACAGCAGGCGTGCTCACCCTCAGGGGAAATAATCACATTTACTCTCTGTGTCTCCCCTCACAATAAGAACAACATCAATCTCTAAGTGTTTTCTAGGTATTAACATCAACACTGTCAGGTGTCTGACAATGTTGGAAAAAAATTTTTTATCTTTTTTTTTTTTTTAAATCAAGGATGCATTATTTTTGCTCCATTGTGAAAATGTACAAGAAAAAAAAATCGAACAGTAGCTTCAATTTTTTTCTACCTGAAAGTCTTTTAATATTTTTTGTTTGTTTGTTTGTTTAAGGTGTTATTTTAAATAAATTGTTTTTATTTTTTTAAGTTTTCAGGACTAAAAACATCATGTGAATGAAAACACAGTTGGGTGGTGTAGAACGCAAAGGGTTTTCAGGGGAGTGAAAACCCTTTGAACACTGAAAAGAAAAGAAAAAACTTTTGAATTATGTTTGGTTTGATTGATGACATCACAAGAGGCACAAGAATCAAGCTGGTGGTGGAGAACATCATGGAAGCGCGTCATCTTATTAAACTCTTTATTTTCCTTGTTTGGCCTGCCGTAAAACACTGAAAATTATACTCAGACTCTTCCTGACTCTTTTCTCATAGTTATGATGTAGGAAGTCAAATTATGACTTAGAAAATCAAAACTATGACTTTCTATCTCACAATTATTACTTTGAATATCTTAATTATGGCTTAAAAAGTTGAAGTCATGATTTTTTTTATCTCAAAATTGACCCAGTCCCATAATTAATACTTTCTACCTCAAAATTATGACTTTTTATCTCATAATTATGATTTAGAAAGTCAAAATTATGACTTAAAAAATCAAAACTATGACTTTCTAACTCAGTTATTACTTTAAACATAACAATAGTATGGAAAGATGACTTTTTATCTCAAAATTGACTTTGTATTTTGCAATTTTGACTTTGAATCTCATATTTATTACTTTTTATTTCATAACTAGGACTTTGTAAGTTGAAATGTTGACTTCCTGTTGGGTTTTTGGTTTTTCCTTCATTGTGGAAATGGGCTTCCACAGAAATTAAAACAATAAAGCAAAAATGGATGGATAAAGCTGACCGTGACATGTTCTACACGTGACAAAGCGTTACGAAAGTGAGCTGAATTTATTTTCTAGAAAAGGCTTTCGGTACAGTTTGTTTTAGTCTTTTTGCAGCAGACTTACCCAATATGACCTGTAAAAATGTCCCTTTGTTTAATAAAGGGCTGAACTGAATCAAATTGAACAAATGAAATCTCCCCTCTATCATTCATGTTTCATTCCAGATTAATAATAGATCATCCAAAACCACCAGAACTCTGACCCTGATCTTTCTAATTGCAGTGAAATCTTAAGAAGGAGAAGTTAATCCACCGTCTCTCCAGGCTGCATGTGTGATCACGGACGATGCGACGCCTGTGTTTCTAGGTGTGCGGATCCGAACCCCTCAGACTGCACTGCTCTGATTACTCGGCCTCTCCCATCGATCCGGACGTCTCTATTCATATTTGATATGCCTTGAGGTGCAGGGTGATGTGGTGGAGGGAGGCATTAAAGAAGAAAACCCCTCCGTCTACGCCCTCGGAGGAAATCTGGTCAGCCTAATGGCTTGTTTAAGGAGTTTGTCTTGAAACGGGTTTTCTCTGAGATTTCACTGGAGGATCTCCATCCTCAGAGGGAGAAAGCAGAAACGGTCATAACAACAGTGGTTAGGCAGAGTAATGAGAGGAGGTAAACGTCTCAGCAGCTCTTCCTGCCTTTCGTCGACACATCATGGTTCAGTTATTTAAAGCGTGTGTTGTCAGCCGGTGGCTTGATCCGCCCTCGGAGCGCTAAAAGCACTAAACGACAAACCTGGAAACTCCCCTTCAGAACTTCCTGGAGTCCATCTGCCGTGTTTGTCCTTTTTTACACCTGAGACTCAACGCTGAGCGCTCTGTCTTCTCCAGAGCTGATCGATGATGATGATGTGAGCAGCAGCATGCTCCGAGCTCCAGCAAACCCCGACACTGACTTCTTCCCATCCTCCTCCGGTCGGCTCTACTCAGCTGCTGAAATATTCAGTATTTTCGCAGGCCTGAATCTTGTACGATTTAGTGGGGAGGAAGTGAGGCGTTAAAAAAAGAAATCCTTGTGAGTCACTGATTTCAATCAATGTCGAGGAAGGAAGACGTCGCCTCTCTCTTTGGTTTCTCTCTGCTTCATACAGTCCGAGGTGTTTGTCCACCAGTATGAATGTTAGATTAATAACAAACGACTAACTCACCATGCATTAGATTATTTCAGTTTCCCGGGTGGAAAAACGACTCATGTCTAAATACGAGACCTGGAAGCAAAAATTTGAGTTTGTCGCTGATTTTCTCTCAACCTAACAGGCTCAAAATCCTGCTTACATGCTGACATAAATAATGCTGACATAATTTTTTACCACTCTTTCTGTCTGAAAGCTGATTTTTAAAGCTGATTTTGTGGCCGTTCTGGAAGCTTTACGCTGCCCCACTTCATCCACATTTAAGGAGTGTTTGTTTGTTTGTGTCAAAGTTTCAGATGTCTAGTCAGCATTTTCAGGTCAAGTCGAAGAATTTGGGCATAGTCTTCATTATTTCATCAACTTTTTGCATGGAAACACTGATTCAAAGGAGTCCCTCACCATGATACAGCCACCACCATGCTTAACAGTTGGAAGAATGTAGGGGTAAACGTCTCAGCTTGACTCCTCTAGATGTTCTTCTTGTCGTTGAGGTCAAACAGTTCCATTTTGTGTCATCTGACTATAAAACTTTTACCCAAAAGTTCACCCCACCTGCCTGTGTTTCTGTTTGGTGATGTAAAAACTCACTTTACTGCGTTCCAGCATCTTCCAGTCAACGATCAGGTCAGTTGGTTTTTTTCTTGCTTCTTGGGTTGCTCCTTTCCCTTTGACCTTAGGGTGACCGTTCTGATCAGACTGTTGAAACTTTGACAGTTTCCTCACAGAATGACGATCCCAAATACACCAGAATGGTTCAGGTTTACCATCAAAGCTTCAGATTAGCACTGCCGATCGGTGTCAGTCAGCCATGCAGGATGTTACTACTTCGTACTAAGTGTTTTAGCTCCAACAGACACATCATGGCAATCGTTCTGTTTGTTTTGCTGTCTAATCTTTCAATTGTGCCAGATTAAATCTGGCGTGTGCTTTGTGGAAACAATCCCACTGCCGCCAAGCCTCCCCACCCCCAGAAAGAAAGAAAGAAAAAAACCCAGCTGTGAGGGTAAGAGGTATTTGGTTAACGGTCAGATCTGCTCAGGCTGTTGAAGGTGCAAACACAAGGCTGCAGTGGTCAAAACAAACAGGAGCCTCTGGGCTTCAACCCCAATCACAGCACTGAGACGCTTTCATCACACGGCTCATCAGATCGCACTTCTGCTTTTCAGCTGGACTTCAGTAATTTATGGTCATAATAAATCTGGACCTTTAAATATCTGCTGGTGTTGTATCAACCTTCCAGACCTCTCAGATCTTCTGGTTCTGGTTCTGCTCTGCATCCCCAGAACCAATCATGGAGAAGCAGCATTCAGCTTCTAAGCTCCACAAATCTGGAACAAACTTCCAGAAAACTGCAGAACAGCTGAAACACTGAGATCCTTCAAATCAAAACTAAAAACCCCTGCTGGTTAGAGCTGATTTGACCAATAATAAATGGAACATTGACCAACAATATGTCATGTGTAATGATCATTTTAACAAAATGTGTTTATGAGGATTTGTTTTGATGATGTACTGCTGTAAATGTGCTGCACAAATAAACTGATTGATTCAGTTAACAGAAGTCCAGTAACATGTGACTGAAGCAGACAGGACATGTGATCAGATTGATTGGATTATTTATTTCGTACATGATTTATGCCTTGTCAATTTAATTTATAGCGATAATAATCCTCAAATAGAATTTCATTTATGTTTATTTTAACAATAAAATCAGCATTTATTCTGACAGAACAATAGAGCAGATCCCTGCAGTTGGCAGAGAGAGAGAGAGAAAGAGAGAGAGAGAGAGAGTGTTTTGCCATCATCTCTGCCAGATGAAAACAACACGTCCAGTCTTTGCAGAAAGCAGATTTTTATCAGGTGCGTTTATTGTCCGTTTAACAGAGTTATTTAAATCATGCTTTATCTGAACACATCTGCCATTTTT
Organism: Poecilia latipinna; assembly: GCF_001443285.1. Taxonomy (NCBI): domain Eukaryota; kingdom Metazoa; phylum Chordata; class Actinopteri; order Cyprinodontiformes; family Poeciliidae; genus Poecilia; species Poecilia latipinna. The sequence continues at coordinate 101,765 of NW_015114086.1, read as the reverse complement.
CTCTATCACTTTTCCTCCACAGCTCACAGCTTATCTCTGGCTTTAAAAAAGAAATTAAAGGTGAGGAGATGAGGGGGGCTGGGGCGGTGTATTTAAAAAGAAGGATGCTGTCATTAGTGTTGCTCATGTTTTTTCTCCGCACCTATAAATAATACAAATTATAATAAGAAAAATAAAATACAAAAAACAGTCGATGGGATTCAAATTATCTTGAATTTTCAGTTCATTAAAATTGGAAGAAAGTGTGTCTTGAGAAAAGGGAGGGGAAAAAATAGTTGTTTTCCTCCTCCGGTGGCTCCAGCTCCGTCTCCTTCCCTTCGGAGTGAAGGCCGAACCGCGGCTCCGTCTTCTGTCTCACTTCAGTCCGTGCTGCGTCTCTTTGTGCCTCCTCAGGTCCACCTTCCTCTGGAAGCCTTTCCCGCACAGGTCGCAGCCAAACGGTTTGTATCCGGTGTGTTTCCTGCTGTGCGTGATCAGGTTGGAGCTCTGGCTGAACGCTTTCCCGCAAACCTGGCACTTGTGCGGCTTCTCGCCTGGCGGGAGAGAGAGGCAAAATCTGTTTATTTATTTATTTATTTATTTATTTAAAATCAAGCCGGGTAGGTGCGTCTGTGAATTTAATTATTTCGTATTTTTGCCAGGGGTTGGAATGCTGGGAGGCTCCGACTGTGTCGGGATTGCGGAACAAAATTTAAATATGTAAGCAATAGTTTTAACAAATTACAAGTTGCGAGGAAAAAAATAAGTAAGTAAATAAATAAACTGGAATAATTAAACCTCCTACTGACCGACCTCAGCGGGTTGGACAGTCTATTGGCGCTAACCGGGCGTTTGGACGTACTTTGGTGAAACTCACCTGTGTGGATGAATGTGTGTTTCTTCATGTCGGACTTCTGGTGGAACCTCTTCCCGCAGTACTGACACGGATAGGGCCGCGTGTCCGAGTGGATGAGCAGATGCGTGGATAGCGTGGAGGAGCGCTTAAAGCTTTTGCCGCAAATTTTGCAGTCGAAGCTTCTCTCCTGAAAGGTGCGCAAGAAAAACAAAGAGATTGATTTGTTTTGTTTTTTTTTCCTTCAGTGCGTGCATCCACCCTGACTGAAGAAGAGAAGACGCTGCAGGATGTGGTTTCACCCGGGTTTTACCTGAGAGTGCACGGCTTTGTGCTGCTCCAGGCTCACGGCGTGGCCGAACGTTTTGCCGCAAATGTCGCACGCAAAAGGCCTCGTGCCGCTATGCGATCTGCGGACGTGGACCTCCAGACCGTGTGGGGTGGAGAACACCTGATCAACAAAGATGAAGATGAAGAAGGCAGCAAAAGAGACGATCATGATTTACTCTTTAACACGAGCCTCACCTTCCCGCACTTGACACACTTGTATGCCCCGTTCAGAATGAGGCTGGAGCAGAGCAGATCGGGCCGGGCCTTCCCGTCGGCCGCCTTCCCGTGCAGGCCCGCTTCAGGGAACAGCAGCGCGGCAGCGTGCCTCCGGTAGTCTCCGTAAGGCTCCTCCGCCAGGGCCCGCTCTGCAAACACGGCCGGGTGGCAGCTCCGGTCCGCGTAGAGCGCCATCACCGCCGGGCTGGTGTCCACCTCCAGGCCGGGATGGAGGCTCCGCTGCGCCACGGGCCGCTGCACCTCCAGCTCCGGCCCCGGCCCCGGGTAGCTGCTCCAGGCGTACGGCCGGAAAGGGACGGTGAAGGACTGGGTTTCACCCACCAGGGGAGAAAGCGATTTTTCGGAGTCAACTGGAGGATGACAGAGGAAGTTTTACTGAAACCAGTGGGGTAACTGTACGGGAGCCCAGTAGGGCCTCAGAGGGCTACACTGATAGAACCCCTCTGGACATGAACTTTATGCTTTATAGTCAATCAGTAAAACTTATTATTATGCGTTAACGTCGATAAGCCTACACACGATGTTTTATCGGATAAAAAACATCATATGGTGATTTTTGACATGAAAAATAAAATGAATACTTTTTTTAAGTTTCGCCGTTGACAGCAGACGTGTTCGATCTTACGGTGTGTTTTAAGTGTCCGCAGAATCCTTTCACTTGTTTTCTTTTGGAACAATAATGAGCTAAATGTATGTGTGTACTTGTCAAGATTTTAGGATCAGGGAGATTAAGGAACCTTCTGAACACTGACGGGCCTTATGGGGCCCAAAGAAATGTGGTAGACCCCCTTGTTTTAGGGTTGGGTTAAGGCATGAATAATGTTTTGGTTAGAGACAGACTGGTTAAGATTACAGGAACATGTTAGCCACAAAAATGAATGCAACTCAATACAAAGTTTTAATATGGGTAGCAATATAAACGTGTGTGTGTGTGTGTGTGTGTGTGTGTGTGTGTGTGTGTGTGTGTGTGTGTGTGTGTGTGTTGTGTGTTGGGGTTGTGTCTGTACCAGGCGACATGGATGGGGATGGAGGCCGCCAGAAGTCCTCATAGTCTGCGGAGCGAGCGCACAAACTGTCGGCGCAGCTCAGCGGAGACCTGGGGGAGAAGTCCGCAGCTTCGCCCGGGTGGGAGGCCGGAGAGAAGCCGTAGCTGTCCGCCGAAAGGTCGGCGTCCTCCTCCGGGAGCTTATCGGTATCTGAGGCGGGTGGCGAAGCGAAGCTTTTACCCAGTGAAGATCATTTTTAGCTTAAAGCTGAAGCTTCAGATTACAATCTGGAAAAATATCCTTTATAACCAGGAGGGTTCAACAGCACTTTTAACAAGAATTAGTTTATCAATGAAACACTTTCTTCTTTCAATAACATTCACTAAAATCGATTAAATCATGTTTTTCTTACATTTTAAAAAATATTTTCTGAATGTTTTATTTTTTTTTATTCAGAATGTCAAAGCCGTTTATGAAACAACTCAAATCCAATTAAAGGGACATTTATATTTATAATGAACCAAATCCCTGGTAATATCCACACAATCCTTTACGCAGAACCTGATTTTAAAGCAAACAGTCCAATTTGACTGTAGCCTACATTTTGATCCAATAATCTGTAGTTTTCATTCAAATCTTACCTGAACAGATGTGCGCCAGTATCGTGTCCAGCCTGCTGTAATCATCCTCCAAAGTTCGCGGTTGGTGGTAGCTGTGCGCCTTCTTACTCTTCACCAGGAAGGAGCGGGGCATCTTTAGTGTATGTGTGTTGTGCGGTGTGTGTGTGTGTGTGTGTGTGTGTGTGCAGGGGCTGATGGGGAGGTAGAAGAGAGAGCGATGGTTAATGACGAGGAACCAGCTGCTGAGCAGAAGGAGGAGACCCGGCGGCTGGCGTCCTGTTTACAGATTTGATCTGAGCCACTGACATCCCGAGCGTTTTAAGAGATTTCCACATGACAACGGAGCATGCGCGCAGGCGTCAGTCCCGTCCGCCAGGTGTCACCGAGGCTGACCGCTGAGCGGCGGCAGGTAGACAGCAGAGGGCCGCAGCTGGGGCCCCGCGCTCTTGCCACGTCTCTTCGCTCCTTTTTCCACTCACCTCAGGGTTTTTACTGAGAGTTTCACCTCTGTCCCGCATTCGTGACGGTAAACAGTCCCGAATGAGCAGAAGATGACGATGACTAGATTTAAAAGTTAGAACTTGTTTTTTTTTTTTTTTTTTTTTTTTTTTTCAGGTTCATCCGAGTCGCCGCCGAGTCCTCATGGATCAGTCCATCAGAGCCGGAGGAGCGATGACGCTCTTCATCAGCCTCTCACTTACTCAATCAGAGAAGCAGGAGAGAGGTGGAGGCAGGGGCCAGAGGAAACGTGGAGGCGCACCCTGCGGTGCAGAGCTTCAATTAGAACATAAAGAGGTGGGGGGAAAAGAAATCTAATTTTCCCTCCATGATAACTCATGTAAATTACACAGTGTGCTATACGATTTGTCGGAGTTTATCGGAGTGTGAAGAGCGCCATAGTGTCGCTCTGCTGATCAGCTGTCTGTTTTATGACGCAGTTTCATGTTGCACAGCGGGTGTTTGCGCCGGACACAGATCATGACGCACAGATTAGCAAATCAGGGGTGAGCCAGACTGCCAGGCCCGGGGCTGCTGGAGGTGATGGTGAAGAAGAAACGTTCTGCTTTAAGGCGGATCACACGGATTAAATCACAGTAAATAAGAAAATTAAAAAAAAAAAAAATTAAAAATAACAATATAAAGAAAGAGAGAAAGAAAACAGGATTTCTCTCTTGCATCCCGTCAATCTGATTTCGTTTGCGGTGATCGACTTATCAACAAAACGAAGGACAGGAAATCAAACCGCGCCGATTAGAGCAGCTGCCGCTGCAGGGCCCCGCTGGCAGGGGCCGATAGGAGGAAAGCACAAACTTGTGCAAGTGAAGGTGCCAAAATAGAGACAGGACAGCTAATCATCTCTGCATGGAACACCAAATCAAACATTTCTAAACAGATTATCAAGGTCTGCGCCGCTTCTTGGGTAGATGGCGCTCCGTTCTGCGCCCGATCATCATCGTTTTCCGCACAAACAGAATAAAGAAGCGCAGAGTTTTGAACAGCCTGTGCTGCGTTTCCATCCCATCCAAAACAAACTGAAAAACTACATGATTTTTTATGCGTTTTCACAAATACGATATTTTATTAATAATTTTCAGAGACTCTATGTCAGCATAACCACTTCATATTTTAAACATGTCAAGTGAAATTGTGAAACAATACAATTCTGTTTAATCTATTTTCACTGATTTTTTAGAAAACATGTCTGCTGTTATTGCACATCTGTTTTTCTCCATTGGTATTGTTAAATAAGTTGATTTTTTTAATGTTCCATACAGTTGCACATTATGGACATTTGAAAAAAGTCATCCTACTCACAACCTTTGGATCATGATGTTTCTATTTCTAATACTTGAACAGAATTTTCAGAATTTTTCAGTTATAAAGCTCTAATAAAATATAACTTATTTTATTACTCTTATTGTTACCTTTGCTTTTATATATGCGTTTTGTTGTTTTTTTTAACTCTTTTGGAACGTTTTTATGTGAACCTATTTATCTGATGCTGCTGTTGCACCTGAATTTCTCCTCTGAGACACAAAGGTCATTACTGCTCTATTCTAAACCCGGTGGTAACTTCAGCCTATAGTTTTTTTTTTATTTAATTAATTAATTTATTTATTTTTTTACAGTTCGTACTTCTGGAAGGAAACAATGCTGGAGCAAAATGTTTTTTTCTGACGCTTGTGCCACCCTCTGATGGAATAACGCCCCGAGTCGGGGCCATATTTGCCCATATGAATCTCCCCAACGTTATTTCCTCTTTCAGTCCTGGGGTTTTTGCTAAAACTTGTTCTTGCTCGATTTACTTTCATCACGTGACCGTCTAACGGGATGGAGGGTCTCCCCTGCCTCCAAAACCAAAACAAATCTAATGCAATAAAATCCACATAAACACGCTGGTATGCATACGACAATTATTCTAAGTAGCGCGAATTTCCAGAAGAATTTGCCTCCCCTGCTAAACAATTATGTCCGTTGTGATTTATGTCCAGTTTCAAATATTTTCATCATTCTTAAATTTCAAGCCCCTTAAATGTGAAAAATCACCAAATGATTCATTCCCTCCCACACTGCACAGTCTGCGATTTTAATGCGTTTTAGTAAACGTCAAGACAAGAATCAACCGCAAGAAAAGAAAAAAAAAACGCATTCAGGAGACAGATTTCTCTTTCATTTTTCAGATCTTAATTAAAACGTGAATTTATGCAAAATTGAACATGTCATAAATTGGAATAGCGCTCAAAGCCTCCGCCGCTGCATGAACACGATTCAACCTCACGTTTCTCTTCATATTTTGAAATGATCAAACGATCCACCCTCCAAGGAAAATGAATCATCAAAAAGGATTTAGAAAAACGACATTAATAAACATACAGACCTGGGTTATGTCTCGGTGCCTGAGGAGAGAGCTGCTCTTAAAATGTGGTTTTGTGCATGAAAAAACGAGAAGCCGAGGCTCGGCTTTTGGAAACCGCGACAAATCACTTCCTGAAAGCGGAGAATCTTAGCGAGAATCTTGAGAGGAAAAGACGCTTTGAGTTTCAGAGAGAAAAAAAATGAATGTGTGATCAGTCAGCTGAAGATTTAAGTAAAAAAAAATCTACTAAAAAATCTACTGCAACCATTAAAACACACACGAGAGCAGTTTATGAAATTTTTATTATGAAATCATTCCTTTCTCTCACCAGTACAACAATCTCAGAGTGCTTCATAGTGTTGCCATGTGTTCTTACACTGCAAAGTGCCACGATGTGTTCCTCTCCCGGTAAAAATCAACCAATCAACGGGAGATTCTGGTGAAGCAGACCTAATGTTGGGATCCGATCGGCCTCCTGGATGTGAAGGCTGAAGTTCGTGTCTGGTTCCCAAATCCAGCTGCTGACTTTGGGCGGGCCTGGCAGCCCAAAGCCTCCGGTCTGCAGGTCTCACTTCGTCTCCCCCGTTTCTGTGCAAACGTGTTACATCACCACATGCCAGATTTGACTCAAACGCAGATGCGCCTGGTGCAGTCAGCCATGCTGTCAGGAGGAATACTCTGACCCGGCTCCCTTCTCAGAACGTAACGATGCGTGATGACTGAATCACCCTCTGACAAGAATCCATCTTCCTTTTCCTCAAATCATATACATACTATATATATATATATATATATATATATATATATATATATATATATATATATATATATATTTAGTCCCTTCTTTATTATTCATACAACATATCTAAACATCAGATATGCAATATTAAACATGGTTTTCAAGTTCAAAATGAATAAGGAAAAAAAATCCAAAAACATTTACATATGTACATTTGGTTTGCTGAGGACCTGGTGCAGCCAGCACTGACCCTTGATTGGGTCAGTGCTGGCTGATAGAAGCAGCTTTGATACCAGGCTCTGACCAACACCATCCAAGCTATACACACACACACGCGCACACACACACACACACACACACACACACACAAGTAGTTCTGCCCCTGCGTGATGGAAATAAACTTTAAAGTAAGTCGTTTATAAAATCCTTTAAAAATATAAAAGCATGCTGGATGAAGTGTGGAGTTTGGGATAAATGTTCTATTGCACAGTCTGCCTGTGTGTTGTACGTACAGGAGGGCAGCCCCTGGTCCCCGGCCCTCAGCCCCCCCTACCCTCCACCTTGTAGAGTTTGATTCTGTTTGAATCTCTGCTGAGGTTCAGATTGACCCCGGCTTTGTAAGTGGTGCCCAGGAACAAAAAAACAAAACAAAAAAAAACAAAAAACAGTGGCATGATTCATAAGATATGAAATGACGGATTTGCTTTTTGAAATTCAGAACTCTGGATCCAGGCCCTGCGCTCACACTGTGGTGGATTTGCTCTGAGGCACGGAGAGCCGCAGGGCGTCGCCGTCCTCCTCGTCACTGTCTGTGTCCTCCAGCTTGGCCCGCAGCCTGATGCGCCCGCCGCTCCTCGGCTGGAGGCTCTGCAGGTCGGGGTCCTTGGCACCATCGTCGTCGGAGGACTGGTAGGACTCGCCGACCCCTATGTAGTGATTGACGATGTGGATGCCATCAAAGGTGGGCTGGCTGACCAAGCCCTTCTGTCCTTTCAAGCAGCAAATCTGGTAGAAGATCAACAGACAAACGTTAATGGGTTTAGAGACGTCAAGGACTGGATCAACATACACATAGAAGCAGAAATACTGAGACATGGTGACCTTCAACAACTTGATGGATGAAACACTTAAAGGGACAGTATTATTTATTTTACAGTGCTATTTTATAGCACAATTAAGTAACTGTTCATTTTAGTTGTTCTAAAAATGCTATATACATCAAATATGGCTTAAAAGAAAATGTACTTTTTAATGGAAATTGGGCCTCTGTCTCTTTAAAAAACTCCTGCTCTTTCTGAAACTCCGCCTTCAGGAAGTCATCACAACATGGCTCCTCTATTAACCATTTAAAATGTTTTTACCAGCAGTGAGAAGAAGCTCCTATAATGAGCTCAGCAGTTCCACCAGGTGTTTGCTAATTGCTGCTGGCTAGTCTGAAGGAGCTGAGTGGGGAAGGTGCTTCATCCTCAAAGGTGGAGCTAGGTTCATCCAGGTGTTTTGCACAGCTGAATGGTTGCCATGGAGATTAAAGGATTTCAAATGTGTATGAAAGAAAGCAACACTCCAGGTATGATTTTGATGAGGGAATAACAAAGTAAATCTCAAAAAAAGATATTCTGCATTTTACATAATACTGCCCCTTAAAAAAGAAAGAAAAATGATAACCTGAATCAGTTCTGTATCCATGCCAACAGAACCGATTCAGACTGAGTTCAGATCTGACTTTACAGGGAATCAGTACAGTGTGGGTCAGATGCTCACATTCACTCTTTTGGATGAATGCAATATTAATTAATAAATTATTTTAGTCATTCTTCAGGCAGTGTTTTCTGATGACGCAACAAATGACTTCAGTAATTCATAAAACCAAGAACAGGATGCTAAAGTTCGACTTTATAGTTGATTTTCCGACATCTACACTGTGAAAACACACAAATATGGATCAACCACAAACTGAATTCAATTATATTTTATCTAGTTTTGCATTATTTTATATACATAAACTAAACAATTAGCCATGCAAGACTTCTGCTTATTAAGTTCAGTTTTCTTGTTACAATTCAGCACATCAATAAATTCTACTAATTAAACTTTGTGGACATTTTGTCTTTGTTCTGTTGGAAGCAATACGAGTATAAACAGTTTTTATTACAGTCATTTCAATGGAAATATGAAGAGTTATTAATTACTTCAAAAGGAGAACTAATTAATTCTGATCATAACTGCATTTAGATTTATTTTTTCTATTATTTTACTCAACAAATTTAAAATGTAATATGGATGCAAAATGTAAGAACTCCTAAAACAAATCACAGTAACTGGGTGAACTCTGCCAGGAGACACAACTTTATTAATGTGAGACAAATGGCTGTGTGGGAGATGGCCCATCATGCTTTGTTTTGTTTTGTTTTGTAAGTTTAGAAAAGCAGCTGTTTTTTCTTAAATAAAAATAGAATGACATTCATGTGTTTTATTCACACATAAAACACAGAAAGGAGCATTTGCTTCATGGTTTACATCAGACATTAAAGCTCCAGACACTCCGAGTTGCTGAAGCATTCTGGACCGTCTCCAACTCCCAACAGCTTCACAGTGACTCAGGGAGATGAAGGTCAGCTGTGGGTCACATGACAGAACCACTGGAACCACTCACCTGGACCAGCCTGCCATGCAACAGACAGACATGTAGGAGAAAAAATGCATTCAGAGCCCTGCAGGCCAAACGCAGCACAGAAAACAAGCCTACGTCAGCAGCAGCTGCTGTGGCGCGCAGAGGAAGTTGTGATGTGGTTGACTACAGTCAAAATTTCCAGAATTAAGATGCAGGTTTTTAATTAAATTAAAAAAAAGAGAGAAAGAGAGGGGGGGGGGAGGTGGTGGGGTTTGTTCCTGAGACGACGTACTTTCAGATTTGTTCAACGCAGACGTGAAAGTTGACGAGATTCCTAGCAGGTCGCTGCTAGGAAAGCAAGACGAGGGTGGGAGGGGAAATGACTCGCTTTCTCAGCTCAGTCACCTCAGTCTTGAAGAAACTCTAGACTGAGCGGAGAATACAGACAGACTGCAGATGGACTGAGGAGAAAAGAAAGCATTTTCACTTTTCACATGAAAGATGAATTCATCAGCAGTGACGTCTTATGTAAATTTACAATTCATGGTTATTACGGCTACAATTTTTCACTTTTGTTGACTGCTGCAGCCACAAACTTCAGTTCCTTTCACAGAATTTTAGCATAAAGCCTAGGATTCAGCAGTTCATGGCCGGAATAAAACCACTGCATGGTTGTCAAGAAAGTTTCACGAATAAGAATCTGAACTAGTAAATAAAATCACCTGCCTTCAGGAAAAACACCCGATTTATAAATATCTAACTACAACATGGGCAGTTAATGACATTAATCAGAGAAGCAGCCAAGTCTTCTGGAGAAGTTGTTGAGATCTACAACACAAGTTTGAACGGCCTAGTCCAAGTCCAGGCCAGAAACCAATTGAGGATAAGTGTAGAGTTAGGCCCCGTTTCCACGCAGACGGTTATCAGTGAAATCCAGCCGATCGTTTCCACGCCTAAAGTGATCGGGGTCTGCCACACCAGGTCCCAGAGTGAAACTTTCAGGAACGCTCCCTGTGGAGGTGTGAAGTTCTCCATGTGTGTAAAAGCTCACAGAACGCAGGGTGTGTTCCACAGGTAGAAAAACACATTGGTGGATAACGTACTGTAGTTAGTGCTACTTAACCTGCTCAGTCTGAAAAACTGCACTTTTATAAAAATATGGTTTTTACATATTTGTTAAAACTGTCACTATTGTGACATTATGGTATGAGACATAATGTCATGTTAAAAAAAGAAAAAGAAAATCAAGCTCCTCTCCCTTTTCCCCATGTTCCTGCTGTTGATCACCCTCGTGTATATATTCTCACTAAAGGGGCTGAATTTATAGTATTTTATGTGTTGTTTTTATTTCAATTCAGAATTATGCACCGTTTTTACTGCGTCTGTCACAAAGATCTCAGTAACACACTTCAGGGTCTGTGAGGAAATGTGAACAAGGTCCAGAGGTATGAATACTTTTGTGAGGCATTATAAATGAGCTTCAGAACTTTAACATTCTGGTACGTCTGTTGCGTGCTGAGTTCGTTCTAGTGCTTCAGAGTGAACATGGAAACTTGTGGGGCAGGTCTGTGTCTGTCAGAGGTGTGCAGTGCGGATCCCACACAGGAAGTCTCTGGGTGTAGTTAACACTTCTACTAACCTGTAAACCAGCTTACAGAAAAATGGAAAGAAACGTGAAGTGTAAGATCAAAGAGCTGGCATCTATACTCCACCTGATCATTAACCACTTGATGAGGGCTGCACGTGGCGCTTGTGAGAAGCAGCCTTACCTCTTGTTTCAGCTCAGATATCTGGTCTTTGAGGTCTCTGATGTACTGGCTGGAGTCCGTGTGGTTCAGCTGCCCTTGGACCTTCCCTTCTTCTTTCTGTTGAGAGAGGAGATGTTACACTAACAACTGATCAAAGTGAAGTATTCTGTGTAAAAACAACCACTTGAAGAAATGAAGTGTCTCTACACAGGGACAGAGGGAGAGTCTACATCACATTGTGACGATAACACATCTTGCTGGACAATAAACTGTCTCATCGATAAACGATAATATTGTCGTCTTGTGACCATTTTCCAGTTGATAACGGGATAATATTGCGACTGTGTGATACTGCAGTCAACCCCACCAACACAAATACTGCATCTGAAAAACATCCATTAAAACTTAAGTTCTCTCTGTCAAGACGAACAAACTTTAATTTGTAAACACCACTTAAAACTAGGAGTGGACATTTATCGTATTGCTCATCTTTTATCACGATAAATTAGTTATCTTGATAAGAATTTGGATTTATTCTCGTCACGATACATTCAAATTAAATGACGTCTAAAAAAAAAAAAAAAACTGTCCATACTGTTGAGTTTGTTAGTTGTACTATTCCCTCCATTGTTTGTTCAAGGAGTGCATCAATACATTTGAAAACATGATTAAGTGCAGTTACTGTGTCCAGTTTAGTGATACAAATCACATAAATGTGACTGGTGTCCTAAAGAAGTGAATTATAAATGGATGTTTTTCAAATGCACTATTTGTGTTTGTGGGGTTGACAGCTGTATCATACAGTCACAGGCAGAGAGATGCATGAAAAATAAGAAATAGTTCAGATTGTCACGGTTACCATTATCACAGCATTACAACAAAATATTGTAGTACTGTAGTATTGTATCACCCACACCAACTTAAAATTGGAAGACGCATTAAAACTCAACCACCAAAAACAATAAATAAAGCTGAAATTAAAACCATAAACAAAATGGATAATGAAGACTGAAAATAAAAGAGGCCTTTATAAAAATATCAATTATCAGAATGGAAATGATTGAGCCGATTTGAATTTATCATGCGGTTAATAGATTAATTTCTGATTGCGAGAGATTTAATTCTGCATGCTTGACTAACATTCTGAGGCATAAAGAAGTGCAGACTTGTGTGGCGGGTAACCAAAGTCACAGATGTCCGGGCACAACGGCAAACGCTGCCACTTGAGCTTGATTTCCTCCTGAGGCCCTGGGGATGAGGCCAAGTGTCGGCCCCGACGGTTAAACAGCGCATGTAATGTTTACCTTCCTCACTAAGACACCTGCAGCCAACGGGGCCAAGCTGCTTCAAACCTTAACATTCAGTCCACTTTTAGTTTGAAAGCAAATTCAAATTCAAAAAATACTTTACTGATCCCAAAGGGAAATTAAATTTTGTTGTAGCTCATAGTAATTCACATTAATTCAAATTCTTCTAGCAGTTATTATAGATGGTGATGGCTGTTGGTAGGAAAATCCTCTAGTAGCAGCTCGGAGCTAAAATATTAAAGAGCGGTGGGGCGACAGCCCGAAATACAGACAGGATTCTCTGCTCCTGTGGTGAGTTGGGGCTCAGGTCTGCAGGTCCCCGTAGGCTCGCTTTTGTCTAAACAAGTGAGTTTTGTTCCAAGAATCAGTTGTTTTTGAGGTTTAGTGTCTCCAAAACACTGCAACAAAAACGGCAGGCCGTTAATGAGACTTCCTCCTGTTCAGCTGTGTGCATCAGCAGGTGCGGGGCCGAGGCCGGGCGTCTCCAAAAACACTCTCCTCCCGTCCTCCCATTTCAAGACTACAAATTAAACTGTGCGCCACTTTGCTTCTAAAATGAACTTCGCTTCGGCTGGCTTGCAACCCTGGACTGAACTAAACATCCTGTCAACATCACATCCTGCGTGAAGACAGAAATATCTACCAAATAACTAAATCACAACTTAGAATTTCTTCTGAAATCCCATCTAATTTTATTTGCGCGTTTCCAATCAGCTCACTGTGGACATTCTGACAAGTTTTCTTCCACCGTTGTGTTTAGGTTATTCTGAATGTGTAAAAGACATTTTAGAGGGAATGTGTGAAACTTTGCAGTGTGTGGGGCTGAAATGCATCACTCTGTTTTGCTGAGAGTGAACTTTCCGTCTTCGATCCGCAGTTCAACTTAAAACAACAATAGCTGCAGGATCGATGCAGATGCATTCGGCGCATCAGCAAAACGTCTTAAGACATTGCTGCACAAATCTCTGAGCATGTCATAGAAACCTCAAAATAAACCATGCATGCCACCTTTGGTAGAGTCTCTGCTTCAAGATGAGAAACCACTTCCTATCAGACCAGAAGACAGTGAGGCTTGTGGCGTGCAGAGGCCATGGCTGCCAGAGAAAAGGAGTTGTACGACTTTAAACTGAAATCAGGCATCCAGGTTTCGTTGACCACACTCGCCACCATCTCCGTCTCTTTGGAGTTGTTCCTGCAGGACCGTTTGGACTGAACAAACCCGCCCTCTGATCCTAACCTAATCATTCACGTGAAAACCGAACTGATGAGGAAAACCTACCCTGATAAGGAAGCAAACTTCTTTTTTTTTGTCTCAATTCCCTTTAGATTAAAACCATTTTTGCTCCCCACAACTTAAAGAGGAGGTAACCAAACCACAGACCAAGAAGCCAAAACTGCCACACTGATTTAAATCCCTGCTGAGTACAGAAGGGAAAAAAAACCACTAAACCAACAAGTATCATCTGATTTCTAGTTTCTGTTTATAAAATAGAGAAGGACCGAGGTGTAAATAAAGTTAAAAGGCTTGTTCGTGTTATTGACACACTCCGCTAAGAGTTCATTACGTAGATTCTGCAAAGTATAAGGGCGGGAGTGAGTTTTCTGTGTTGGATGTTTGTGCTCCATCACTTAGTAACCAAACCTCAGACCACACGGTGTGATTGTGTGTTTGCCTGAGAAGAAGATGAGGGGGAGGTTTTCTTTTGTTGAAGTCACACTTATAAATAGCTTGTATTTCTAGCTTAAAAGAGAAAAAACATCTAAGCACAAGCATGTATGCACACCTGGATTTTTTTAAAAAGCTCTTCTTCGTCAGAACTGTTTTCACCTTATCACATAATCAAAGTGGTGTGAAACTCAATAGGTATTTTAAAAAGTACCCCTAACTCTAGCCTGTAGCGGAAAGGTAGCCTGAAATAAATGCTACGTAGCGCTAGCTGAAAGGCTAAAACGATTGGTGGACCAACCATTTATAAAATAACTTTTCATAGATGTGAAAAACTGTTTTTGCTGCAGTCACAGTTTTTGAAAAACAATTTCAAGAGTACACAAAAATAATCTAAGTGAATGCAAAACACTGTTTTTAAAAGAGGATTTATTCAAATGTATTTATTTATAAGATTTATTTTAAGAAAAGCTAAGGTGCTGTGGTGGTGCGGGGGGTAGAGCACGACCCATATAAGGAGGCCTTAGTCCTCGACACGCCCGTCGCAGATTTGATTCTGGGCCTGATGACCTTTGCTGCATGTCTTCCCCCCTCTCTCATTACCCACTTGCCTGTCTAACTACTCTTAAATAAAGACTGCCTGAGCCAAAAAAACACTGAGAAAAAAAAAAAAAAAAAAAGCTACCAATTGCCTGCCTAGTAAGATCAGGAATTAATTGTGATCAACCACATTTTCTGAAACTCATACTTTGATGTAAAGCCACATTTAAATGTCATTACTGTCTAATGTATAAAATGAAGAAATTACTTAGATAATGCCTGAGATACAGCCTGGTTCTGGTTTGCTCTGCATCCCCAGAACCAGAACCAAACATGGAGAAGCAGCTTTCTGTTTTTATGGTCCACTAATCTGGAACAAACTTCCAGAAAACTGCAAAACAGCTGAAACTCTGAGTTCCTTTAAATCAAGGCTAAAACCACACCTGTTTAGAGTTGCTTTTGATTAAAAACAACTGAAACATTGATCAAAATATTTGATATACATTTGATTATTCTTGATTTTGATGATGACATGCAAAATGTATAACGTTTCATAAACAGGTGTATTGTGTTTTATCATGTGAAGCACTTTGAACTCCCTTGTTGCTAAAATTGTGCTATGAATAAATCTGACTGACACCATAAAGTTGGATAAAGATCATCCTCACAGCAGTCTAACATGGTGTGATGGACCGCGTTTATTTGCTGCACTGTAGCAGAAACAATCCTCCAAGATAATGTCTGACCATCAGTTCAGGACCTTAAGTTAATGATTACTTGGGGTGTGCAACAAGACAGTGATCTGATTCTGAATGGCTAAAGTAAAAAGTCCAAAGTTTAATATGAATAAAATGAATTAAATTTGCCTTAGATAGGCCATTAATATTTGAAAATGCTCTAATTTGGCTGAATTGAAACATTTCTACACAGAAAAGGGCCTCAGCCTTTTGATAGCTTTGTAAAAGGCTCATTGGCAGATAATGTAAACATTGATGTTAAAGTTGGCAAAACCAGGTTTTAGTTTTGGGGTCACACTGGGTCAGGCTAGTTCAGCATTTCATTAAAAGCTGTTTGATGACCTTGAAAATCGAAATATTAATGAATAAGCAATAAAATGAGCCCAAGTACAAATATAATTCATTAAGGGGTGCCTATAGATAACAGAAAAAAGTCACCAAAAACATTTACACACAATTTCCACAAAAACACGATCAGCACATGTTGCTAAATAGAAACAGGAAGAATTATCTGGCAGCAGTGCTGCTGCAGTTCTCCTCAGTGCAGCGATGACGTAACAGGCTTTCAGAAAAACAACTTATCAGAAGCTTCACGCTTCTCAAAGAGCAAACTGGAGCAAAGATTTAGAAGAAAGGGAGGTAATCAGATGAAATTAATGTGGTCACAAAGGACAGAACTGAAACCAAAACTAGACTCCTGTCTGCAGCACAACACACTCCAAAACTGCCAGTGACTGCCACACTGCAGGCTTTTATGAAAAAGATGGGAAGTAAACAAAATAAAGCGCATAATTTCAATAGGCCTTCGTAGCGCTTAGCTGCTCGGGCCTAACAAACTGAAGCAAACTTAAATGCCTCCATCAATAGATTAAGCTCTTAAAAAAGAGAGAAAAATGCACTAAAAGTTAAAGCTCATGAAGAAAAGGGACCTGCCACTTAAAAGTTACTTACATTCAGACATGGTTATTCAGAAAGGTTTAATAAACTGTATAACCAAAGAGTTGAGTTCAAAAGTTGCATATTATTTATCAGATACAAGGGAAGCCAAAGAGTTCAGGTATGTGAAAGCACTCAAAAGATCATTTTCTTTTAAATACTGATTTTCTGAAAAAACATAACACTATCTTCTCAGGGCCAATTGCACATCTAATTAATTTGTGCATTACTAGAGCCATCTTCTCTAAGCAAGTGAGAGGTTTGCATATTTTTAATTCTGGAGCAGCTGATGTGTGTTCGTCTTCTTTATTCAACAGAAACTGCCACTTGCTTCTTCACTGAACAGGTCCTCACTGAAGGGGCTGGAGCTGTGCTGTGGTTTGTAAACTTAAAAGCATTTGACACACTAACTCATGACGTATTTTCAGAAATCTCACATTCATCTAGCACTCTAGAACCAACTGTGTGAAAGGACTTGGACTTTTAAAAAAGTATTGTGTACTGCTAATCACAAATATATAACTCAATATATTGCAGATGTTGCATTCAGATAGCAGAATGTATAGGATTCATTCTAGAACAGTGTGACTCATGTTTATTTAGCATTTTAATTCTTCGTTTCTCCTTTCGGAAACAGAAATTTCTATAAATATAGTTACTTTTTTTTTTTAATTCAGCTTTGAACTGGGTCATAAGAGCTGATGCTAAGAGGGTGAACCCTGGTTTGGACCCAGGCAGGTCTGAGCTCTTCCATTGCAAAAAGGCATTTTGTTGGAAATCTGAGCCCAACTCAGTGGTACATTACATATGAACACCGCCAGAACATTCACAGGAAGCAGGAGTCAGTAAAATAATGAGAAGAGTTGTTCAAGAGCCAAAGAGCACACAGAGAGATTTTCACGAAAACCAGAAAGTGGAAGGTAGGATTTTTTTCTACAAAAAAGACAAATAAAGCTCTAAGCATGTTTACTGCACAAGACTCTACTGTTGAAGGAAAAGCCTGATGAAGTGTTTTTATAAAAAAAATTACTGAATAACTTTGAACACTGGGAGAATATGCTGTGGTGTGATTAAGCCAGGTCTGAACTCTTTGGATGTCAATGAAGATGCACCATGTCTGGAGGAAGAATGGTTCTGCACAAACACCAGGACCGGACTGAAGTTTCCAGGTAGGAAAATAATCGTGTGGGATAACAGACAGATGGAGAAATGTTCTTGATAACACTCTGCAGACAAAGTGGTGAATGTGTGTTTTCCAAACACACAAGGAAACTCTTGACTGGCTCAGGAGAAAAAGTAAAACTCATCTCTCACCTGGCTTTTATTCAACTGAAAATGAATGGAAAGAACTAAAGGTCAGAGTAGGCAAAAAATAAATAAATAAATAAATAAATAAATAAATAAAATAAAATAAAATAAAAATCCTCCAGATTTATAGTTTATATGGAAACACCTGAGCAGGGCATGCAACAAATGGCTTTCGTTATTATTATTATTATTAAATTAATTCCGTAGTGTTTAATGCTTATTTCTTATGCCTTTTTATATTTACCGATAACTTCATTTGTGGAGTAATTTGCTTTAATTTCTTTGTAACTGTGGATTACTTGTATTGTTAGGAATATCTGGTGTGTAATTTTAATTCAAAGACATTATTAGAAATATTTAAACTGACAAAAATGTACTTCTGCACCCAGTGTACAGGTGAAGATATTAAAGATATTCAGACAATCAGCCAGCAGCAGAAAATCCTGTATTGATTGACTTTTATTTTTAAGTCAGGAAATTGTGTTCTTTCAGCCAGCAGATCTTCAGCAACAGTAGTTGGAGTATTAGGTTTTTGAATTTATTTTCTACCAAAAAACACTGCTAGCTAATGCTAACTAAAGTCACAAACATGCCTGTTTCAATGCTAACTGGAAGAAAAGCACCACTTCTTTACTACACACTCGTCGTCTGGAATTACATCTGATTCTCAACAGAGATCATTTCCACTGATAAAAAATGTTGACTCAAGTTTAACAAGTTGTCATTTTACTAAAATCCTTCAGAATTTCAAGCACATAAGGAGGCTACATGTGGGCTAAATGCCAAGAAAAGTAGTGACAGACGCTTACTCATTTGTGACTAACCAAAAAGAACCTTTTCATGAACTTGGGGAAAAATATTATGTATCCTTTCTGTTTGCAAAGAACTCCCAGTGAGGCCATGTCGCCTAAAATGCACACCGAACATTACAGAAAATCACAAACTGTACGAGTTTCAATCAAACTGTTAAAGTGAACCTATGCAAATGTAATGCTGCAAGACTTGTGAGGATGCTCTATAGGTGCGAGCCTTTGAAGGCCTGATGGTGGGGAAGTCAGAGCAGAAAGCTGCGACAGAAATACACACAGCCCAGTGCATTTTAAGAACACAGAAAAGAACCGACTTCCTCTCACTAAAACTTGTTTACACATAATTTGCTGCCACGCTCCACAAAAGTAACGCAACAAAATCGCCATGGGTTGTAAAATGTTGAGCACACAAACACGTAGAACCTTAATCAGGTTTGGACTTTAGATCCCAATCTCTGTTCACGGCTTCTGGACGGAGAGCTGGTCACAACGGATGTGTGTTGACGTGTTTATTGTGGTCAGTCTTGTTATGCAGCATCTCACGCATGTTTGGGGATAAATACTGGGTCCTTCTCACCTGCCTTTTGACATTTGTTTATAAAGGACACAGTTTTAAGTGTGTTCACTTCAGTTAAATATAGTTTTATCTTGAGAATTATAGAGTTAACATCTCATTTATAAGCATATCTGTTCATCCAAAGCCAAGTCTATCCTCAGCATGTCTTTTCTATTCCATTTAAGAATCATCAAATTGTCTCGAAGTAAAACTATCAGCTCTGGTGTTGGTCTTCCTTTAGTTATTATCTCCTGCTTCAATTGAAAATCCACTTTAGAAAACTGTTTAAGTGTAGAAATGTAGTCTTTCATGTTGACATTGGAAGAGAAGAGAAAACAAATATATCGCTGTACTTTGCTTATTTACTGTTTGGCTAGATCCATGGCTAGCTCACTGTGTCTTACTCTGCAGTTGTGCAGTCACAATATCTCGGATCATGAGCGCCCCCTGCCATGAGGCAAGAGAACTGCCTGCCTCACCTTGAGTCTGTTCTCTGCCGTTTCTGATCACTCCTCCTCACACAAAACACGATACACACACAGTTGGTGACAAAAAAAACACTGTACATTATAAGTTAAATTATGAAAAATCAGTCCATATATCTGCCTCACCTGCCTACCCTGACCGCACGTCACTGATATATAGACACCAATGGCTTCAGAATCTTAGCCAAACATGGAAAAACAACATCAGTTAAGTTTGCCGTCACTGATACCTTTCAATATTGGGGCTGATGCAGATAATATCAGATTAGTGCATCTCTAATATGAATACTGCTGTTATGGGTGAAAACTTAATATTTACTGATATTATTTATGTGATATTTTACTATTCTCTCCACCCCATTGGGAGTAAAAAGACCACACTGACTTCACCATTGCTTCTCTGCTTCAATTAAACTCCCCACAGTCCTTTGCTGTGCCACCGTCAGTCACATGACCAAACAGAAACTACATAACCAAACATGCTCCACCGTCCCTCCAGAAACAAACGGAAACAAGATGGAAATAAATATCTGTTGTTAATATTTGCCCAGTTTTTTTTTTTTTTTATGGGACTGAGGTTAAAAAAATGACGATACCGATGTTGGTGCCGATATATCGTCCATTTTTCAGATATTTATTGTAAAAGATTTATAAAGCCATGAATCTGTTCTTTCCATTATCCAATCAGATGCTAATTTATTTTGGTGTGTCAAAGAAATTTCAAATAAAATACATTGAAGGTTTGTGGTTACATCATGACTCAAACTGAAAAACCTTCTAGGGGTGTGAAAACTTTTGTGAGATGCTGTGTGGGACACATTAGTTGGTAAATCGTCTCCCCACCATGTTTCTGCTGAAACTAGGTGAAAGCTTATCAGACGATGTCTGTTAACTGCGTCTCTATGGTAACAAAGAACAAATACCATATCAGGTAAATTTTCCAGATGAATATAAAATTCTAACACTTTTAACTCCCTCTCCCTTCCCAATCAGATCTTTGTGTATTTCAAATCAAAGAATAAGTAAAAAACCACAGCATCAAATATCTGTCATATTAAGAAATAGCTATGTGCTTAACTTCACTTCCTCTTTTGAATTAAAATAAACTACAAATTTGATTGGATGCCTATATATTTCACGATGAGAGAAATTTCCCTCTGTGGCTGAGAATGATGAGATATGTGTGATGTGGTTTGTGAGGGAGTTGAGGAAATCCAATGCTTGCTGCAGAGCTGGGACTTTACCTGAATCTCCAGCTCAGAGATCTGTTGCTGGAGCTCTGCCATGGCAGCGATGTTGTCAGCTTCCCTCAACCTCACAGCCATTACTTCTTCCTTACTCTGCAAAAAAAAAAAGACATCAGCGCTTCAGTTTAAACACTTGTTTTTTCATCAAGTTCACAAGTTGAACTTCACAGCTTGCACCACAACTGAGCTGTGGTAGCTTGCCCCTGCAGAGGTGGTGCTAAAAACACTGCAGCAGGCTGTTTGTACCTTGCATTCAATCTCAGCTTGCCTCCGCTTGATCTCTTGTAGCTGCACATTTAGATCCTTGTTCTGGGTGGTCAGCGTCTGCACGCGCTCCTGCAGACAGCGGCTCTCCTGTTCGGCCCGTCGCAGCTGATTGCTGTGAATCTGATTCTGGAGAAGCAGCAGAAAAATATTTTTTACAGATAAATGTTTTTGTATCAAACAGGCATTTGAGTAATTCTGGCTGGCAAAAATGCAGGTGAAAAAGAAATCTGCTGCCCTCTTAAGGCGAAAGTATAACATTACAGAATGTGGCTTTTGAAAATGTCCCGTAATACGGTTGTTTTTAGTCATTACATTTAGCTTAGATTAGATGAAAAAAAGAGTAGAAAAAAAAGGATAAAAAGCTTGATTACAGAACAATGTGAGCGCTGACCTGAGTCTCCATCTCCAGCAGCCTCTGTCGAGTTTCTCTCAACTCTGCCTGGACCTCAGCTTCTCTCAGCCTCACGCTCATCAGCTCGTCCTGCAGCTCACTCAGCGTGTTCTTCTTGGGGCTGTCCTTCCAGCGACTTGCGGTGCGTGCCAGGTGGCGCTGAGGAGACGGCTCACAATCAGACTCTTTCATCAACACCAAGTCAGGGTTCCTACACAAAATGAGCTACTCCTCCAGACCTATGCTTCCAGAGTTCCCTGTTAATTTCTGTCCACATTCTTTAAACAGGCAATAAGAGTAGGAAAGTGGGAGGCGAAAAGCGGGTGGTATTGGGAATAACATCTGGAAATATAATTCCCCCCCCCCCCCAAACAACATCATAATTATCCAGACCTGGAAAGGTGTTGTATCTCAGACTGTCCTAGAGTGCACAGGAACACTTTCTTAAACTAAGCACATTTGGCTGTGGAACACAGCTTACATTTCCATCCATCAATCACTCACTTGGTAAATTTGCAGCTTTTTGAATTTTGGACATTGTACAGTCCCGGTGTGATTTACGCCCAACTGTCCTGCTGCTCCAGCTGCTCACCTGCCAGTGTTCTTCCAGGTCTCTGACTTGCTGCCTCAGCTCCTTCAGTCCAGTCAGAGCCTCTGCTTCCCTCAGCTTCACCCCGATCAGCTCGTCTTGGAGTCGCGCCACATTAGTGTCATCTGGTAGTGACGAGTTCCTCTGCAGAAAGATTGTTCAACATACAGATGGAACCAGGGGGTCGTGAGCTATGTAACAAATAGGTACGTGTGCACCCACAGCCACTGACCTTCTCCATATCGAGGATCTTGTCTTGCATTTCTTTGAGCGCACACTGGGACTCGGCCTCCTTCAGCCGGGCCTGGACCAGCTCCTTCTCCAGCTGCAGGACAGACTCCTCTGAGAACCGAGGCGGTCCCTTCTGCAACCGACACAGAACGACAGTCAGAACGCACAGAGACATTCATGCTCACACATGAAACATCATCATGCACTGCCCCCCAAAAATAAACAGTCAGTAAAATCCATCTCCATGTCTCTTCAGTGTTTCTCCTCTCACATCACATCATTAATTCATGTCCATTCACTGTTAAACAAGGCAGCAAATTATGTAAAACAGTGTAGCGCGTCACATTACCATGTGGAATCCAAACATGAATAATTAACAATTTTAGCCCACCAGATATGCACAGAGAGGATTCTGAGAGGGAGGGGCTACGTGTGAAATCACCCAGCTACACACACATTCATGAACACACACCGTAAACGGTGACAGGTGTGTGTAGACCTGTGTGTAACCACCCGGCTTCTTGCACTGCAAAACAGGTTGCTATCTGGAACCAATGAGCAACATGAGGAGAGATAAACCCTGTGGGGCGATTTTCTGAGGCAGACCAACCCAAAGACTTCAACATTTGCAAAGTGATTTAAACTCTTTTACAAATAAAAATCAACTGAATCCATACTTTTACTCTGACCAAATTGTGTTTTACTGGGGGGGAAAAAAAGGATCCCCATAGCATAATGCCACCATCACCATGTTTCTCAGTGGGTTTATATTAAAAATAAATTACACACAGGAGGACTCTGCTTACTAGTTAGTCAAATTATGAAGGCAATTGACTGCATTGAATTCTATTTAGTGATGTCAGATTAAATACAAATGCACACCACACTTTTAAGATTTTTATTTGCAAAAGAAAGAAAGAATGGAAGAAAACCATGTATTTTGCTTAGGTCACTTTTCTTGGTGTGTCATATAAAATCCCCCCTATATCTATTAAAATTCAGAGTTGTAATGTGACAAAATTGTGAAAAAGTTTGAATACTTTTATTTAGTATTATATGCTAAATTTAGATAAAGATGTTTTTTGGGGGGGTAAAGAGGTAACTCAAGCAGCCGAATCAAAGCTTCTGAATGAGCGTTAAGCGATTAGGTTTACCGTAATTTCTGGACTAAAAGCCACCAAGTTTTGGTTTTGAAAAATTGGATTGCTGTAATGAAGCAGAACACCACAAGTTCAAGAACAAAATGTCCTCATGACTTTCCTTGGTAGGTTACTGTATTCTTATTCTTATTCAGTGGTACAAGCGCTGAATAAGAATTTACCGGTATGTATTTTATCAAAAGATTAATATCTCATGTTACATCTGCGACCTTATGACAGATGAAAGGTTCTTTGTTTTAGAAATTATGAGAACAATGTCATATTGTTAGTAGGATAAAGACACAGTCTTACCAGAAGAAAGTCATAAAGTTACAAGAAAAAAGTCATTTTACTGAGAGCAAAGCTTTGATAGTTATCAAGATGTGACGTACAGGTTGTGAAGTCTGTGATTCATTCTTAAAAATAAACACTCATTTCAAAGTCCTTCTACTGGCAATAATTTGAATCTGATGTGTTAAAAGATAAAGTATTTTCTATTTGTATAACAAATACTACATTCTAACTTAACAAGATGCTCAATATTTCTGAATTAATTAGTTTTGTGTTGGCGTTATCATACAATTACTTCTTCATTATCCTAATATCAAAGCTTTTTTCTTGTATAAATACAAATTTATTCTTGTAATATGACCTTTTTTTTGTTTTTTTTTTAGCCTGGCTCTAATAATCCTTTGTACCTATAGACATGCACTCTTCCCCCCCCCTCCCCCCAAGTCAATGGGTGTGGTGTACAGCTCTGGAAAAAATTAAGAGACCAAAGCACTGAATTACATTGAAAACCTCCTGGTTATTCCAGTAGATATTGGTTTCTGAACTCTTCTTGAGTTAAAACATTAATATTTTTGTTTCTAAATGAATATGAACTTATTTTCTTTGTTACATTCGAGTTCTGGATCAATGCATCTTTTTCATCATTTTGACCATTTCTCATTTTCTGCAAATAAATACTATATCTTTACTTGTCATTTCAGAGAGATGTCAATAGTTCATAGAATAAAAGAACAATGTTCATTTTACTCAAATATACCTATACACTATACAGAGTAAAGTCAGAGAAACTGATCATTTTAAGTGGCCTCTTAATTTTTTTCCAGAGCTGTTTATTCAGGTGTGTTCAATAGTCAGGAAATTACAGTAATAGACAAGTTACATTAAGAAACATTATCAGGATGAAAAACTCCATGAACTACTAAATAATTTGTGTTTTTCACAGATCTTATGATGAATGATAAGTGTGTGCAGAACATGTATGAAGGTCTCTTCTCTAGACTTTTGGTCATGCCAAAAATTCTGTTATCTGAACCTCTAGTTGTTTCCAAACCACATTCATCTTTAAAAAAAATTAAAAAAATTAAGAAGGAAAAAAGCAGTTATCTGAAAGCTTAAACCCAAACCTCACACCCAGATCTGAGCTGTACGCCACCTCTAACGCTACAGACGGCGTGCGGCGGTGTCCTGCCATGCGAGGTTTCTCCGTTCCCCTGCTTACCGCTAGTGGCTGCTGCTGAAGCTGCCTGATGGTTTTCCTGGCCCGCTCCAGCTGAGCAGTGGCCTCCTCGCTCTGCTGTTTGACCGTGGCCAGCTCCCGCTTGACCAGGTAGTTCTCCTCTGCCTCTTGGGCTCGAGTCACTTGTCCCTTTGGACATAAGCAACCGAGGAGGGGTGGGATGAGCATGACAGGAAGTGAAACGGAAAAGGTGGAATGGGTGGGCGAATCAGACAAGAGGTGGGAATGGGTTTTTCATGCTTGTTTGAACGCTGGCAACTGTGATTTACATTAATCCTTAGCTGTGCTCAGCTGTGATCCTTTCATTTTGTCCGACATGCCATAATGAGTTTCATGCACTGGATAAACAATGTTATCAGCTGCCATGTGATGTAGTTCTTTATTCATTAGAGTTCATCAGATTCTGATTGGTCTAGGATTTAGCTAAAGTAAGCATAGAGTGAAAAACAGAAAGAAGGAAAGACAAGGGAAGGACTGAGATGGATAGAAAAATAAAGGAATATACCTGAATCAATCTATCTGCCAAGGAAGCACTTTCCTACAAAACAGAAATATCAACAGAGACAGAGGGAGAGAAAGAGACAATCCAAAGGACAGTTAAAGCACACAAAAGAACAACTGATTGCTTCAAAGAAGAAATGCAATGTTCATTTTCCCTCCGTTGTTTAGTAACTGAACCATCAGGAAGAAAAGGAACATTGCAGGTGCGGCGAAAAAAAGTGGTGGAGCTTAAGCTGGTGACAAAGTGAGGAAATTAGTGGTTCTGCAAACAAAAAGCTTTGGACGTGGTTAAAGCCGACAGGGAAGAAAGCTACAAAATCTACAGTAAGCAGGTACAGGTCTGTTTAAGTGAGCAGAAACGACTCATCCAAGTTTTTTTTCTCTTCTTTTTCTTAAAGGCTTTGGTTAGTTACGAGTTTAAAAAGTCAAAACGCCTCGCCCGGAGCTCAGTGCTGAAGCAGCAGCCCAGCAGACGCTCCCGTTATCCACACCAGACCTCATGCATGGTGCAGCAGCAGAGCTCAGTCTGACAACATGCCGGTTACCCAGCATGCAGTGCTTCCAGCCCCCGCCAACACTAAGCGGTGTCATTCACATTCCACATCTGCCACATGCAGTCTCTCCAGTCAGCAACGTCTGGAAAGAAGCTCAACGTAATTTTTTTTTTTTTTTTTGGGGGAAAAAAAAAACCGGTGCTTTAGAGACCGTTACCATGGTGACCTGGAGATGAAATTCAATGTCTTTTGACTTGATTTTATGGACCAGCAAATCCACTTTTCAACTCAACAAGTTACCCTAAAAGCAGGCAGCTTCCCGTAAGTGTAAGACAGGCGAGTTAGTGCGAGAAATGGCTCCATCGTTAGGAGGGATGCATGACGTCTGAGAAAACCATGGATTAGAGCTGAACTGGAGTGAAAGGAGAAGTATGTGTTTCTGTGGTGAACTCACTTTTTCCAGCGTGTCTATCCTCTGTTTCAGGAGCCTGTTCTCTGTCCGCAATCTCTGAAGAACAAAATAAACACAAAGGATAATCTCATTAACCACAGCAACAGACTTCTGACTTCTAACAGTGGATATGCTGCAACAGTTGCAGCAACATTTTGGTGGATAAATTAATTTTCTTGCATGATTTCCAGGTCAGTAGTTCCAAAAGGCTAATAAACACAAACATTCTTCTTTAGTTTTGAGTCATGACGATACAACATCTAAAAACTATTCATGTCCCTCTATCATTACAGTTTTATCGCATCACAACCAAAGTGTTTCAGTGTGTTTCCATTGACCATATAATTGTGCAATTTGACATTTTGAAAATAAATTTGCTTAATGGAAACACTTTTCACGCAATCAAATTTTATTAGCACCTTTCAGCAACAAGGCATTTCAAAGTGCTTTAAATAATAAAAACACAAAGTCATAGAACACAGAAAAAACACTTTAAAATGAAACTGCAAGTCAAGTGTTTTCTCGTAGTTTGCCGAGTTGACATTCCTGTGTGGGTTAATTTAGGCTCTCCATCTGGTTCCATTATTCTCTGCAGCATGATAACATGCTTTCAAAGGGGAAGATTGTTATTTTGGTCATCCTGGTATCACTGGCTTTCCATAACCGCTGAACAGAAGTCCGTATCTGTGTGTCAGGAGAAGTCCCATATGACTACAAAAGCAACTTTTCTGATGTCTGGAAGTAAGGACAGCTACTATTGGCTGCTGTGTGGCAGGCACAAGGAAAGCAGGGAAAACAGGAGAAAGCATGTAACATCTGCACATGAAGCACACAGTAAATATGAACAAGTCCATAATCAAATTTAAAATTACTTGATTCATTCCAAAGGGAAATCAAATGTCAGAAATCATATAATTCAAGTATCTTCAAAGAGGAAGGATCTCCAGTAGCAGTCAGTCTGGCTGTGAATCTGAAAAGGCCTGTGACTGAATGCATTGTTGCAGTGTGACAACAATAACATACGGCTGGTACAGGGTACTATCAGCTCGATGTCCAGTCAGTAGACGTGATATTTTACAGTAACATGTCCTGGATGTCACCATCAGTTGTTGGTAAGCACTGCTAATCCAAACTCATTTGCTTTAGTCGCTCCTCTTTATTCTCTCTCTAGTTTTTTGATTCTGGAAATTTAAGAAAACTCAAAAGATCCCCACATTTTTATGCTAATGCATCATAGTGAGTTTATTGCAAACTTTCCACAAAAAACGCTCAAAATCATTGGGCTTAACCTATACTAACTCACACCTGCAGGAGGCAGTATTTCTTATTTCTACTCCACTGCTGCCTCAGTCTCACTTGATGTCAAGTTATAGTGTCTGATCTATGTGGCAAGTAACAAAACTGCAGCAATATCAAGGATTGTTCGCTGACAACATTTTACACATGCCTGTTCAGAGAAAACCTGTCAGTCACACAGATGAAAAAACAAAACTGTATTCAGATGCATTTCTGATTAGAGGCATTAAAAATACACACCTTTATCTCCACCTGTTCTTCCATCTCCTTTGTTTTGATTGTAGTGTATTCCTTCTCTAACCTGGAGAAGAAAAGACAAAAATATATTATCAAGTGGACTGGTCTATTAAGACAACACAGCACTGGATATTTGGAAATAAATAGAGCTTTTTTATATTCTAATATAATTGGATTATAAAAGAGATGAATTCAGTTTAAAAGAAGGAAGCAGGGCTTACTTCTTCATTTTCTTGGCATTGTATTTAACTTGATAGGCAGCCTGGATGACCTTATCTGGCCCGCTGTCAAACTGATGTGGGATGACCTTTTGGAAGTGCTGAAATGGGAAGAAAAGTAACAGAAGCAGATTAACTGTGCAACCTGCTGTTTGGTAAACTGCTGTTTAACTTCCCAGAACTCCACCCACAGCTGCCATATCCACACATAGGATACAGGTATCTATTAACTGGGTGTGGCGGAGCTTCCTTCCAGAAAACAAAGTGCAAAATGCAATGAAACCTGAGCCAACTGAGTAAAGAGTGACAATGTATACCTGTAACATTCCCTCCATGTCGAGCTGGATCAGCTCAGCCTGGTTCATCTGCAGGATGGCCAGCCCCACACGAAAAACGATCTCCAAACCCTGAGGACAGATCAGCTGGAATCAGAGCGGGAAGCTCAGCGTGCTTAGAACCAGTAACACGCCGATCTGCTTTACTTCACTTCCGATACGGATATCTGAGGTTTAGCATCGGCCGATACCGATCCAATACAGAAAAACAGATGAATTAATTTAAAATGTTTTTCTTTTTCATAACTCTGTACCAGTACAGCACACATAAATACACCAATATATTCACAATATTGGTCAAACATGTAAAAACAGCACAACTTTCATTTGTTCAGTCAGGGCAATTTATTTTACAGTCAATGTAAAATAAATAACAGAAACTGAAACAATAGGTTGACTACCTTTGTTAAACATTTCAAACTGTTCAGAAAGAATAACGCAAATTCTAATGGGCTCTTTGCACCTCAGCTTCCGCGTTCGGGGTAAAGCGGCTCGATTGTTTC
>NW_015114086.1:60655-69000 GCF_001443285.1 Poecilia latipinna | reverse complement strand
GAAACAATCGAGCCGCTTTACCCCGAACGCGGAAGCTGAGGTGCAAAGAGCCCATTATAATGTAAAATAAATATTGAAGTACGACATCACTCAGAGCACAAAGCATAGAATTAGAGTACAATTATTTTTTCCAATATCTGAACCAATACAGATATTAATATTATTTTAAAGGGACTTAATCAGACCACACTGCCATTGTAAGTCCAGCAGGTGGCATTAACATGTTACTTTTCTTTTCATATTAACCTTATTTAACATGCTTTTTCATTGAAGTTGTCTTGAAAGTTCCGTTAGTCTTAAGTCTAATGTGAGAAAAATCTAAGTCTTGTGAAAAGCACTTTTTCTAGAATAGAAGAAAGTCAGTAAACTGACTAACATCAATAAACAGCATTTCTTATTGAAAGTGGGTAGCTGCTCCTTTTAACTAACCTCACACATGAAGATATCGAAAATCCTGGTGGCTACAGGTAAGGGGTAGGAGGTGAGGAAAATGGTGAGGAACCAGGAGGAGGCATACATGGAGGTGTGGAAGCTCTGAGCTTGGAAATGCATGTGCAGCTCCGGGAGCTGCTCCTGGAAATCCACAAAAATCATTCAGTCCATACAGCAGATTTCTCCAGAGCGTTCTCTCTCTGTAACTCCAGATGAAGTGCCTACCTGGATCATGCTCTCAAACTGATACATGCAGAGTCCCAGCTCAGCCATGCTGGGCTTGAAGAGCTCTCGCAGCCTGTAGTCCTGCATGAGCTTCACAAACACACAGAAGGCCTCCTCCTCTGGCATCTGGAACAAAACGAGACTAAATTAATTAACACCTGCGGGAATCTTTGCCGACTGCAAAGGTATTTTACGGATATGTTTTCAGTAGCACTGTTACCTGCATGAGCAGCAAACCCACGATGAACGCACTTCCTTGACAGTAGCCAACCTCGCGGTCCACCAGAGAATAGGCCTAATTGACCCCCCCCCAAAAAAAAACAGTCATTAGATATTCTCTGAATAGTTTTTTATGTTTCAAATTGCTGTTGGAGTGAGAAGCAGGTGTACCTTCATGACGTTGAAGAGCACTTCCTGGCCCAGACTGTCCTCCTTGAAGAACTCGTGTTCAGGATAGGTGCGAGCGATGTCTCTGCGTATGAGCTTCTCGCACGGCGACGTCATCTTTAGAAGTTCTGAGTACTGATCTTTGATGGGCATGTTCTGGGCGTTGCACAACAGCTGCCACACTATTGCCCGGAAGTGGTGGGGAATGCCTTTTCTAACAAGGTCCTGCAGGAAGACAACAACAAGGAAAAATCTGATGTTTTATTTATTTATTTATTTTGATGTTGAGGCTATTGGACAGTAAAGTATCCGTATCTAAACCTAGAAACGGTCATCAGTGTGGACGTTGCTAGTGAAGGAAGACGACATAAAGTTATTTTTAATATCAGTACATTTGTTCAAAATAAAGTCAGAGGAAGCACAAGAACAAGAAATTTCATGATCTACGACTTTGAGACATGTCTGAGGTTTCACTCAACATGTAAGAGTGACATCTTCAGCAGACAACATGAAGGCTGAATAGAGTATGGCAGTACAGTTTCTTACTTCCTAAAAGTCCTCCCCACTACTCCGGACATTTGGTCACATTTTAGGATCAATGTGTTTGGGAATAGCTTTTTTTTTAGAACTCCATAAATTCTACATATTTTTCTAAAATGTCGTCATTTAGGAGTCTTAGGATTCGTTGAAAATATGAGCACAGAACTATAAGGGCAAGAATCTACATTCTCTGAAATATACATGGATATAGCTGTTAGACTGACCAAGGTAATCCTGAGCCATTTCTGTAACCATGAAGTTCCAGGTTTAGGCTGCTGAGGACAAACTCACCACTTTTCTTCACTTTTTTCTATTACTCTTTTTTTAAACTACTTTGAATAATTAATTGAGCTTTATTGTACTGTTTGATGATACATTTTTATAATTTATGTATGATTGAATTGAAATTATTTTTTAAATAAAGTATCTTAAGATGACATTTGTTGTGAGTTGGCGCCACCTTAGAATTAAAGTGAATTGCTGTTTTAGCAAAGCTAGCCTCACTAGTGGCTGTTTTTTCAGCCATAGTGGTAGAAAAAAAACATTTGAAAGCTGTACCCATCTTAGTGAATATACTCTGTATGTGAAGGTTAAAGCTTTAAAAAAAAAAGAGACTGAAAATCAGGCACAAATTTTTGATCTCTGCATCTCTCCAGCAGTTATTTTGTGATTTTCACTAAGATTGTTGTATTAGTAAAAATCACAAATATTCCATATAGAAACAGAGAACAATTCACTGAAATAAATGGACTGCTTCTGACAAAGAGAGCCAAGTCCGTTTCTCTGAAGAAGCGGCTCCCCTCAGAGGAATCTAAGTGACCCCACACCTGCAGTGGGCGCTCTGAACCCTGACAAGGATTTGTTTCCCTGCTGCACTGTTTATTATTCCGACTGTAGTAATAAAGAGAGCCGAGGATCATTTGGCTAAGGCGTGCACTTTTCAAATCTTTCCAACAGGAAACACATGACTCGTGTAAAAGCTGCTGTTAGTTTAGCTTCATTTTAAATAGCTTCATTTTAAATACACATTTCGGAGCTGCATTTTCACATGTGAATGCAGATAAGGGGAACTGTAGAAGAGTAATTTAATGTAAGATAATGGAGAAAGAACGCTGACGTTTCTCATAACAGTGATAAGCCAAGAGTTTGCTCATATGATTTAGCTTTGTGTCTGTATCCCATAGTAACCGTGTATCCACTACCAAACCCAATCCTTTCAATGAAGCGCTCTAAAGTAATTTGTTTCTGTATATTACTGCTGATACAAGTTGATGAAGCAATTTCCTGTGCTGACAGGGAGCGCTGCTCTTTCCTGCAGTGATGACAACGCATAATGGTTAAGTGTGTGTGTGCATGTGTGTGTGCATCTGGTGAGCCCAGGGTGCATCTGGATCAGAGGTCTGTCCACCCCCCACCCAGGCGTTCAAGCAGGGGGGTTCCCTCTCCCCTTGAGACAATCTGTGCTTTGTTCTGTGATGGAATAAGGGGCGGCTTCATGTCGACTGTTCAACAAAAGCTGCTTTCTGCCCTCTCTTCACACTAAATAATATGCAGCACTAAAATATAATCAATATTTTAAAACCTGAACTTATGAGTACAATAAAACTATAATATGAACTAATTGCTTTTATTTAAAACATAAAAGCAACAATTAATTGTAAAATAATGCAATGATTATTAGAGGTGAAATAATACTACCTTTTACATTTCCTGTTTGGGTTTGATTGATACATTTTTCAATTTCACACTAGTTGATATTAGGTGGTTTATTATTTTAGATATTTCCAAATACATCTTCACTGTGAAGCGTACTGTAGCATTCCTTACGCTAGCTGGTAGACAAAGTGCAGTAACAATTGGGGTAAGGTAATAGAGAACGAACGCATCTCATGCAGAAAATAACTCTGGTAACTCTAGAACTTTCTCTGGCATTATAAAAACTTTAACCTGCAGGTTAAAATATGTTTTGCAGTTTAGAAACTATATCTGCTTCAAACCTTGGAATTCCTCAATACCTTTAACCAGCTCATGCCTACTCAAGAGGCTTCCGTTTAAACAGCAGTAGATTTAATGTAAATGTTAAAAAAATTACTAACAGTACCACAGTTAAGATTTTGCTGACACGTTCAGAATAACCAAAGTTCCTTCCTTCACACAATGACCGCTGAATTTTTCTGGAAGTCAAGAGGAAGAAAGCTGCAGTTCTGAGGAGGAATCAGCCTGTCTGAATAATATCCTTGTCATATTTCAGTTTATTGATTGCTTCATCTACTGGATTACAAAAACACAATTAGTGGATCT
Organism: Poecilia latipinna; assembly: GCF_001443285.1. Classification (NCBI taxonomy): domain Eukaryota; kingdom Metazoa; phylum Chordata; class Actinopteri; order Cyprinodontiformes; family Poeciliidae; genus Poecilia; species Poecilia latipinna. Next base: position 65,115 of record NW_015114086.1, on the reverse strand, counting down.
TTGTGTCGCTTCAATATTTATATGCAGAGTGACAAAAACAAGAAATATCTGCTCCTACAGAGAATGTTAGAGTCTCTCCTGCTATGTTAAATCTATGACCCGATAAAACATTGTAGGTCAACATTTATTCTGAAGACCACTTTGGGCCTGGGGTTTAAATCAAAGCACTACCGACAGTCACATGGAACATGATTATCACAGGGCTGCAGAGAGTTACTGTAAAAACAAGCCCGCTAAAATTAGCATCAAAATGTCAGGAACTGAAATAACAGGTTCAGGGGCAACACTGTAGGGTCAGCCGGGACGAAGATAGCCTGACAAATTATCTATGACTGTAGTAAACACTGCAACAGTTTGAGCTTTTGTGGTGTCTGGCACAGGGTGAGATGGTAAATGTCAGCAAAAATGCATGTGCATCACAAGAGAGACCACACGGCTGAGATATGGACGGAGTTGTCGAGTTCTTTTCCTTTCTTTACAGCATATTGGGGAAGAGTATATATATATATATATATATATATATATATATATATATATATATATACTTTTTTTTTAATTTATTCATTTATTTATTTTTTTAATCAAAAATGGTGCTTTGCAACAGTATTATTGTGTATTAGCTAATTTTACAACCACTCTATTCTTAATGTATTAGATTTTGGACCCGGGTCTTTAACGTGTTAACTTGAATGATTTAATTTTAACCCTATGGAAGCCAAGAGAAGTGGCTTTATCGCCCATTGCTGTTAGTGGATGTTGCTTGTGTGTCAGATTTACAAGTGTACCAAAAATGTGCAAACAGAAAAGTTCCAACCAGTATCTTTGTACATAAAGTGATTTTGTTAGAAGTTTTTACTGGGGAAAAAAAAAATATATATATATATATATATATATATATATAAATATAAATAAAGACTACTGTTGTGTTCAAGATGTGCAAAAAGGAGTTAGTTATCAGCAAAGCTATTTAAACCTAAAATAGCATCTCAATGCTAACCATGTAGCAGCAGCAGAGATGTTAATGTCAGCATCCACATGAGTGATCAGGGCTTCCTAAAACACTGCAAATGATCCCATTTAAATTAGTTGAGACAAGAACATCCATCTAAGCTAACCATGGGTTACAAGAGCACTGATCACAGAAATAGCCAATAGGCCCATCGTAACTGTAGTAGCTCAGAGATCCAGAACTCAGGTGAGAAAATCTATGTCTTGTTCCACTAATGCAGGGGTGTCAAACTCCAGTCCTCAAGGGCCGCTGTCCTGCAGTGTTTAGATGTGCCACAGGTAAAAAACAGTGGAATGAAATGGCTTAATTACCTCCTCCCTGTGTAGATCGGTTCTCCTGAGCCTTGCTAATGACCTAATTATTCTTTTCAGGTGTGGTGCAGCAGAGGCACATCTAAAAGTTGCAGGACAGCGGCCCTTGAGGACTGGAGTTTGACACCCCTGCACTAATGGAAGAGTGAGGAGAAGAATTTTGGAAGCATATTACACCTGCGGCACTGTGCCGACACAGTGATGCACAGCAGGTGCCCTGTTTTAGTTTCAAAGCAATGCCAACAGTTAGTAGTAGCTTCGCTAGCAACAGCTTCCAAATAGATTCTAGTCTCAAAGCTAAATCATCACCACCCTTCATTTCCATAAAGTTTCACGTTAATAACTGCGTTTTCACACCTGAGAAACAGTGAGGGTTGTCATCCTGAGTGTTCCCGGATTGTCCATCAAACACACAGGATCTCCTTTGTGGTTGTGTGCAGGGCAGGATGGCAGCTGCTTCGTTGCTTTGACAAGGAGCCAGACTGAAACGCTGTACAAGATTTCTGTTTACACACACACTCTTACGTGAGCTGTTTTGTATGTGTGTGTTTATAAGTTAGCGCAACAGGGAAACTCGTTTGGCGCCTCAGAGAGAGAAATCAAAGGCAACAGAACACAGCAGCTGCATTTCCAATACAAATATGCGCAAATATTTGTCTATATGCTGCTGATGTAAAAAAAAAACAAAAAAAACAAAGAAAAAAAAAAAAAACACAGTTTTGCAATGTGGTGTTTCCATTAAATAAGAAATTAAATTAAAACCACACATGAATAAGATTGTTACTCAGCTAATCATCTGTAAGCCAATCAGAGGAGACGTCAGTGTCTTATTCAGGGTTGAAGTAACAAGCCCCGCCTACTTGGGAGCGACTACGTAAGCAGCATTTGGGGAAAATTTTATTCGCCAATTTTACAGAGGAGCTATGGATTCAACACACTGAAATGACACACAACTTCCTATGAACTGTGTGATGCAGTGAGAGCTCTGGTGGAGCAAGCTGCACATAGTTTGGAAAAAAAACAAAACAAAAAAAAAACACCACAAACGATCATCCTTCTACTACTTCCTGTCGTCTTCCTTGTGGTTTTTGACAGTAGTAAAATTTTTATGTATTTATTTAGTTTTTTTTAATGGTGGAAAAATACTATCAAAGTAACTTAATCATTTTTTTACCACATGACTCATGTGAAGTAAGAATTGTTTCCATTGCCGTTTTGCGAAATACAATTTTATTCTACTTTGTTATGGCTGAAAAACCATGTCATCTTAGCGCAAAAACTTTTTAGCAAAAATCATGACTTATTTCAAAATTGCCTTCTTTCTATTACGTAAGTTTATTTCTGCCATTTATACTGGTGCAATTTTATGGTCATCGGAAACGCAGCTACTCCCTTGGTGGTGACAGTAGCTGTGTGTTCCACCTCACACACACTTGTACATGCTCCACCCTTTGTCATGACAGCAGCTCGGAGTTTGGATGAAAGGACACCTTGGCGAGGCGCTCTGAAGGCGTGTCTCCGTAAACGCTCTTCGGCACTAACGCACCAGCCTCACCTTCAGCTGCTTCTCCTTCTTCTTGCGCACCTCCTCCCACTCGTTGACAATCCGTCCCCACAGGATCCAGGTGTCCTCCTCCAGGTGGGACAGGTTGGAGGAGGCCGAGGAGCTGGAGACCAGGGAGGAGCCGCTGTTTCTCCGGGAGCCGTTCATGGAGCGCAGAGACTTGCTGTCTGTCTCCAGAAGCCTAGAATTAAAAATACAGAGGTGTATGTTATCAATTAGGTCTGAAACTAAGCATTATTTATTATTATTATTAGTTGCAGTTGCAGTGTTTGACAAATACGATCAAGTGAAATCCATGTACGATTGAACTGAAGTGACTTTTTTGTCGTAAGGTGCCTTGAGACGACGTTTGTTGTGAATTGGCGCAACATAAATAAACTGATCGGAACTGAATATTTTAGTTGGTTATTTTGATGATTAACCGGATAAAAATATATGCATACTTTTCATTTAACAGCTTATACAATATTATTAGTCTACAAAAATACAATTCCAATTTATGTCATGAACAAGAAAACAAACATTTTCTAAAACATTGTATATAAATATTTCTATCATCAACATAGATGATAGAAACATCATCTATGTTGATACATGATATCTATCATCTATCAACTCAAAGAGCTGAGCAGAAAAGCTCAGCACTTTCTGCTTGACTTGGCATCAACACAATGTAGGGCTGATCTTTTTCCCTTTTTTTAACAGAATGTGAAGCAGGTGAAGCTAAAACTGTCACTTGAGGACTTCTGGGTAGAACATATAGACAAAAAAGGTTAAGTTTTTTTATCTTAAATGCAAAATATATACATTGTTTGTACAATTTTAGATTACCGTATTTTCCAGACTATAAGGCGCACCTAAAACCTCAAATTTTCTCAAAAATCAGCAGTGCGCCTTATAATCCGGGGCGCCTTATGTGTGCACTGAATTCCAAAATCTGTCCCTGACACAGAGAGCTGTAACGTGTATAGTACGTACGCTGGCAGCGATAAACCAATCAGAGGACATTACGTAATACATAAAGTACGTAGGCCAGCAGCAATAAACCAATCAGAGAAATGTTGTCCGAGTTCTGCAGCATACGCCTCCGGTAAAAACCAGATAGGTTTTTCCACGCATCACCGTCCCTGTTCATCTGCGACTCCATGCGCGCCCATCTCACTGCTACTGTGAAAAATGAAGTGAAGCAATCTAATTCGGAGCTTGCCGTCATTCCGGGAGGATTAACAAAAGAACTTCAACCGCTGGACATTGGTGTAAACAGGCCGTTCAGATAGAAGTTGCGAGTGTCGTGGGAGTGATGGATGACAGACAGCGAACACACGTTAACTAAGACGGGGAGGCAGCACCGGGCGAGTTACGCCACCATGTGTGAATGGATTGTGGATGCCTGGGCTAATGTATCTGCCTTAACTGTTGTCCGAGCTTTTGCAAAAGCCGGAATCATTGCTGAACAGCCACCTGGCAACGAGACTGACTACGACAATGATGAGAGGGAACCTGGCATGTTTGATGGTGAGATCGCCCAGGTGTTCAATTCAGATTCAGAAGAGGAGGACTTTGATGGATTTGTGGA
>NW_015114086.1:17985-58005 GCF_001443285.1 Poecilia latipinna | reverse complement strand
TAGGCCAGCAGCAATAAACCAATCAGAGAAATGTTGTCCGAGTTCTGCAGCATATGCCTCCGGTATATGCAGAATTTCTGAGTGTATTGTTACATGGTCGAATAAAGTTCAACTAAACTTACAGTTTTGATTCCGTTACCTTTTTTTTTGTTGACCGTATGTTTTAGCATGCATCTTATAATCCAGTGCGCCTTATGTATGGGTTAAATACAGAAATGGATGCCATAAATGAGAGCGCGCCTTATAGTCCGGAAAATATGGTAATTACTGCTCTTACTGTGTTATTCTTTTCAGAAAATGTCCTTTTTTAAGGCTATATATGCCAGTTCACGATTAATCAATTACTTAATTAGTTGACTTTTATTTTGATAAGTGGATTACAATTAATCCGATTAAGTGTTTTGATAATTCAAAAGCTGTCTAAAATGAGGACATATTTGGAATGTGAGCATTTATACTTTTACATATTAATATCTTCAAGGTCCATCAGCAGTAAGAGCAACAAGCAACTTGTTAACGTGCCACCGGAAAGTCAAGGAACTAATATGGCAAACAGAAATATCTTCATATATACTTAGTCAGGGAATTATAAGCCTGGCGGGTCACCAGGCTTTACATGTGCCCCCACCAGGCTCAGCATTGCTTATTTTAAAATTATTTATTTTTAAAAAATTTTATTTTTAAAATTTTTGCATTTTTTAAGACTTTATAGTTGATATTCAGGAATTGCCGTATTTTCCGCACTATAAGGCGCACCTAAAAACCTTCAAATTCCTCAAAAGCCGACAGTGCGCCTTATAATCCGGTGCGCCTTATATATGGTCCAATACTGAGCCACAACAGGTCTAGCAACTACGGTAAGCAGCCACCGACTTCATTTTTTTCCGTAGAAGAAGAAGCGCGCGGTGCATGCTGGGATAGTTGTCAGAAAGCTGGTTTGTTAATAAAGTTTGACTGATCTATCTACCTACCGACCATCTGTAATCAGGTCGTCTGCAGGTCATTTAGCACCACGTTCTCCATCAACATGCTGTGCGTGAACGGAGAAGGGTGACCATCATCCGGCCACGCCCCGGCCCAGTCGCGGAAGGCTCTCTTCGCTGACCGGAGTCGGACTGTTTTGTTGACATTCTTTATGTCAACAAATTGGCTTTAGACATTCATCCGGGGTGCTTCAGGGGGTGCTTCGACTAGGGTTGCCAAGGGACCAGCCCCTATACATTTAAAGCTGGAGGGGACGGGGGAAGAGAGACAGAGACTGCGGGGCAGCATGTCAGTTGGTCTGTGTTACCCAGAAAGCAGTTGGGGACAATATCACAACACCAACACCATGAGTGAAACAATGACTGGGACAGCCTGCTATATAAAGTACTCGGGGATCTGTTCTTTATTATCACATCCACATTTGTAGAGTACGTTACAAATCGTATAGATTCAATATGGGATGGGTGGCAACCCTAACTGTAGCGTCTATTCTATGCGCCTTATAATGTGTTGAGCCTTATATACGAAAAAAGTTTTAAAATAGGCCATTCATTCAAGGTGCGCCTTATAATCCGGTGCACCCTATAGTGCGGAAAATACGGTAATCCTCCAATCTTTTAATAACATGCAATTATCAAATTATATTTTCAAATTTCCTGTCAACTTTAAACACTTTTCAAGTCAAAAACACAACAGGCCGCTGGATGAATGACTTCCCTAGCACCCTACCACCAGGCTTAGCATGTTTTCTGGGGGAAACCTTGCTTAGTGAACAGAAAGGTACTTCAGCAAGAGGTTTTATTGTGATAAAAATAAAGTAAAAAGCTACTTTGCAGTTCTCCACCCTACCAAGTAAAACCAGACACTGCAGGGAAGCAGCTATAAACCTGACGTTTCTAAAATTAGTCCCTTCCTTTCGCTGTGCAAGTTACCTGACAACAACGCAAACTGAATCTTGTGTTCACATCAATGATGGAACCATTTTTAGGTCAGAACTGTTTATTTACAAGCCACCAAGTGTTCAGCAAGGCAGCTCTGCAGGTTTAAAATAACTCATTGTGTCAAAGTTGGATGAGCTGCAAACGCATCAGCCAATTAGTAATTAGTGAAGAATTTCAAAAGATGCCCAGAAAGGATTCCGTGAGAAAACAGTCCAACAGCCATGCAGCGTGTAATCATACGTAGATGTTGACCACATGCTTGATTCATACAAACTACTCTTCTTACTTAATGTAAACAACAATCACATTCAAGATTCAATACTTTTCAGTAAAGAAGGAAAGAGGTTGCAAGTTTTTTTGGAGACAACTAGAGTTTGATCTGGGTCTTCAGGAAATGACTGATGCACCGCCTCATGTTTACTGCAGCAGTTACTGATCTAGGAGCAGCATGTGGAGAACAGGAGACCCAACTTTAAACCATGACACAGAAACAAACACTCCGACACCTGATCTTGGAAAAAAAAAAAGTCTGAGGTCTTTCCAGTGCAGCCTGTGAGGACAGTGAGTGCTGTCCCAGAATGGCTGAGGGTTCCAGACAAAGTTAGGTCATGGAGAGAGGACTGAACAGAAAATACTACATTACGGACAGAGTGAGACAGAATGCCTAAGTCAGAGACTGGAGGAATTTACACTTTGTAGAAAAATTAATGAACTGCGTTTTATAGTTGAACCTGAACCTGCTATGAGCTCTGCTAATAATTCACCACAAGTTAAACAGCCAGAAGACGAAATAAGTAACGTGGACTAATGATGATCAAGCAAGAGATGCAGCAAATAAACGCCAATTTTCAATTAAACTTCTATCCACATTATAAATAAGATACTTTAACCTTTAATTTAATCTCCACTCTCATTTTCTGCATTTTAAATCAGTATAACATGAAGTAAGATCACCTTACCAAGATAAACTCATAATTTTCTCCTCATTGCTTTGGGATTTCTTCAAAGCTGACACATCTGGACTTAGACAGCGCAGTAGTGAGTGCTGGATTCTGTTGTTCTTGTGGCAGGACGGGACGAAGCTCATACCCTTTATCTGTTTTGCCGGGTCCAAAGGCCTCACCAAGCACACAAACCTGCGGTAAGCAGTTGCAGTATCTCTGATTTGAACACCAATACCAAAGTCCTCACTGTAGTTGCTGCAGCTGGTCTCAAAGTTCCTTGATGACAAAATGATTTTACTGTTAGCATGTGGCTAAAGCTTAGCTCAGTTAGCTGGATGCAGGAACAAGCAAGCTAAAATTAAGTAATTAATTAGATTTTCACGCATTAAAATGTTTTTACCAAAATTAATAGCTATTTTTTTTTTCTTTTTTAACATATGAACGTTCCAGCAGGAACTTTTGCATTCATGTGTTGCTGGTACTCCTGTAAATGTGACAGACAAGCGATATTCGCAAACAACAATGGACAATAAAGCTGCTTTTCTTGGGACTTAATTTTTGCCACAAAAATTGATCTGACTGGACACTGGACAAGTCTATTGTGTTCTAGTTATGCTAAAAGGAGTTAGCACACCAGTGAAGCTATTGAGGCCTAAAATAGCATCTCAATGCAAAGCATGCAGTAGCAGCAGCATGCTAATGTCAGCGTCCACAGTCCACATTTCTACAGACGTTCCATGAATGATGAGGAGTTCCTGAAACTCTGGAAAGATGAATGTTTAGCATTGCACTTTGCATCAATGTGGTGGTTGAATAACCTAAGCACCAAATTAAAAACAACAAATACCTTTGTTGTTGAGCTCATATGTCTATTTAATAATTTAGCAGAATTTTGTTTTTAAATTAAAAATATTGCTAATTTTGTCATTGCTATATGATTAATCAATTACAGACCCTGCATTTAACTGTGTCCCATTACTAGCTAAAATGCTAATTTTTCACTTAACAGAATGGTACTCTGAAAGAATCATACAGGCAATGATCTGTTCACCCAAAAGAAACGTATCCAAGAAAAAGTTATTTAGCTGGACAAGCAATGTGATGGATTCAACAGTGAGCAAGTGAACAAACCCTCAACAATAAGAGTGAGTGGCACATTTGTGCCGTAATAGCTTCTTCTACTCTCACACACACATTGCTCAGCCATGGATGAAAGGCTCAACGGAGAAAGAATTCCCAGAGCTGGCAAAAGAAGGCTGTTGCGTCATCCTCTAACAGTCTATTAATTCAATGTGAACAACGACCGAATCAGCAGGCCACAACAACGTTCTCAATTTACAACACACACCCTTGGTGATTCCATGCATACACCACTTGGCATGCTGTGATGTGGCCTTTGGGAGCCTGCAGCAAGTTATTGGTCTTCCTACAAAACCAATCAGTTCAGCAACAAGACAGAACATTGTTGTAAAAGTGATAATCGACAGCGACATTTGATTTGATCTCATCTACAATCTCTCACTGCAGAGTAAATCAGTGTAAAGCCAGTTGAACATCAGTTGTCAGATGAGATACAAACTGAGGAGAACCATTTAGTCGATGAGCTCGGAACGTTTTCCTTACTGAAGGCCAGATTCAAATCAAAAGCGCTGTGATGCCACAGAGCAAAAACAGGCTAACCTGATAAAAACAAAGAAAAGAAAATGTAGTGTAAATTTCCTAGAGTTAGTCTCCAGTTAGCAAGTCACAACCTGCTAGATGTCATTCAGGTGTGTGCAGATAAGAGGGGGATGGAAAGGACTTCTACAGTGACTGTGTCAGGTATTCTGAACACAAAGCCAACAAGACAACACAGCAAGATTTAGCCAATATTGGGATATTCTTTTTAAAATGTCAAGAAATCTTATATTTTCATGTTGTATAAATAAATAAACCTTGCCAAATTAACAGGTCACCTGAAATGATACTGCTAAATTCTGAGAGGAAGCCATCATTTTATCTATGTACATTAGTAAGGTACTTAAAAAAACATCTACTCATGCAGAAAAAAATTGTACCCATAGCTAATGTTCTCCTTCCACCACAATGTTCAGTCAGTTGTTTAATTTTATAATGACATACATACACACCTACACACACATCTTTTAGTGAGTTTGCTGGTACCAGATGGGAGTTTGTTTGGACTAAGTGGGCAGGTAAACTGGCGAAAGAGTGAAATGACAAGGAGCCACAGCAGGTTCTGCCCACATTAGCATAAATGTTTAAATTATTGGTTTGAAAATCCATATAATAGGGCCGTTCTATAATAATAAACACATTTCCACTATTGGTTCCAGAATAGTTTTCCCCAGAACCGTTTTTAATCAGCCAGGACTGTTTCTGGTGAGTGTTTCCTTTGAGCGATCTACAACCAGGCGGTTGATTAGACCAGCCCTACCTCTGTTGCTCAGTGGCTCCCCCTGTAGGAGTGCTGCAGCAGTGTGGGAACACAGATCTCCATCCACCACAACCGAGAATTCCCATTAAAAACATTAAAAATAGAACAAAACAGGTTTAAAATTAGATAGTTTCGTTTGACATTTGGCTAAAAAAGTGTAAAAAGTGAAAATGTATATATGGATAGATGGATTTTAAATGATCTACTTCCAACCCAACTGCAAGACGGAGGAAAAAGGAAAGCTCAGATTTTCATTAAAACCTGATGCACCTATATGAAAACTAGTGCAGATGTCGATATCCACTATTAATTTTGCTACCATGGTCGATACCCAGTATGTGACAACATTGCATCATATGTATTTCTGTTATTTCAATATTGTGAAAGAAAAACGACCACAGTGCTGGCATTTCTTCTGTTTCAGTTAGACATCCTGCAGTGCTGCACGGCATCACGGTTAGTGTCACATGACCAAACTAAAACCACATGACCAGCCTCCTCCAGAAACACAAAGGACAATTTAATCTGAAATATTTCATTTGTTACTATTGGCCCAGTTTTACTTGCCGAACCGATAACAACATGTTAAAAAAAAATTACTAAAATTGCTCGATACCGTTGTTGGTGCTGATAAATCATGTAGCCCCACAATTATGACCATTTAATAGCAGTTATGATGTGAAACTGAATTCAGATCAGTTTTATCTAAGAAGTTTGTCATAATTCACAGATCTTTGAGGATTACAGAAGAATGGCCACACATCCTGCAGCGTGGATTCTCCAGTCAACATTAGTAAGACTGGGTTGCAAAAAAATATTTTTCGGAAGTTGTCTATGTTTTTTTTTATATTTTGAACCATGGAATCCAAAAATTACATCCATTTTTCTCAATCAGGTCACTTTCTTATTCTAATCTGATTTAGAATAATCCAATCTTCTGATTAAATTGATTATATTTTTGTAATGTTATCAGTTCATTTCCATTAATATTTCTCATCCAAAAAAGATTTTAGGAGAAAAAAAATTTGTTTTCTAACAAAGTGTATTAATTATATGCAACAAACTTAGATTGTTGTAAACTGAATAATAAACACTGATAAGGGTGCGTACATGTAAATTGAATATTACGTCTCCATTTCTTTTCTCTCCTGATGGAGTCTCTCCTCCTGCTCGTCACTCATTGATCAGATTCTCAGGAAACTGATCCAGATGTGGAAACAAGTCCTGCATTTTGATGCTCATGTTGCTCCATAGTTCAGAAAATTGACCTGATTGAGCAAAACCAATGTGATTTTTGGATTCAGCTCATCAACATGACCCTAAAACAGTTGAAAAACTCCAGACAATTTTTTGGCTGTTGGCCAGTGTAATCAGTGAATGATCAATAATCTTGGGGAGTTGAGATTGGTTCTTATTCTAACATAAATGTTAAATCCCTTCAAAAGACTGATGAGAATACTTCATTAGTAATAGTATTCTTAATTTTCTTATGATCAGTAATGTAATTAAGAACTTAATAATTAAGGACATAATGCTTGATTATTATTTTTTTATTATTATATTAATTTTTTTCTTTCATATCAACAAAAACCCACTACATGCTACGAATACCTGAAGGACCACACTGGACTTTGTTTTGTCTGTGTATATTCACTTAAAAACAAAAAAAGTATGATGAGACAATCATACTCTCTCTTGGCGGTTTTAAGCATTATATTTGAATTCCTATTATAAAAACTGTAATAGTGAGCATGTGTGGCTGGGTTTCTCTGATGAGTCATGTTACCCAATCTTCACCTGCAGTTTAAATCTGATTCATTTATGACTGAAGAACATGAACACTGACTAGAAACCTTTGCACAGAAAAGGCTTTCTTTGCCAGTTATTGACATAAAAGAAGTTATAAACAATGTCTCCCCTGGTGGGCTACCGCAACAAAACAATAATCATGTACTTCAAAAATACAAAAAGGGAAAAAGACCCAACTTTTGTTAAGAATGAGAAGAGAAATTCAGTTTGGAAAAAAGAAAAAAAAAAAGAAAAAATCCCATCTTGCATCATCATGCAAAGGTAACTGAATAAGCTGCGTCAGCCAGACCACTGACCTGTTCTGCTCCTCCAGCTTGGCCAGCAACTCCACATCGTCAGGGCTGAGCTGCGCTGGGGAGGACGGCGAGAGGGCGGGCGAGGACAGAGACGTGGACGAGGAAGTGGTGGGGGTCTGTAGAGATGAGGGCGTGGCCACCTGGCTAGCCATCTGACTGACGGTGTGGGAGACCGAGTTCTTCACCCATGAGAGAGTAGAACTCAGCTTTCCAGCAACCTTGTCTGTCGCCACCTGCAGGGAAAGACCACACAAGTCTTTTTATTATGTAATCACTTTCCGACCTCACCGGGCTCAGTCTCACAATAAGTCACCGTCTAAACTTAGATCCATGCCAACCAGACGTCGTCCAGTCAGAGGGGAACGGATCGATGCGGCTGCTGAGCTTTCACTCCGCTATAGCCAATGTTCTGATTTCCTGATCAATACCTCAAACTGCTTGCTTGTGCTGCAGCAAACGTTTGATGAGTCAGGACTGAATCGTGACAATCAGCAGTGGATGTTGGGTTGGTTTCATTTTAAAGCTACTTTAACAACACATTCTAGCCACTTTTCCTTTTTTCCAACAGATTAACAACAAGAAGTCCTGCTTTTGCTAAAGAGAATTTTTTACAGAGCAGAGCAATGATTAACATTATCATTCCCTCTCATGGGGAAAAATGGCGACAAATCGTGACACGTAATCTGACCGACACTCAGACCTGGGCAGACATACATACATGAGAATTATAATAGAAACTGTTTAAATCAGTTTCCTTTTCAGAACCACCACTGAAAAAAACAACACACAAATCCTGACCAAAAGCATATAAAGACGTGACATCAGGAAAGTTTCCTACCTGCTTTTCCCTCCCAGAAATCCAACCCTTTCAGCCGCTTTCCATGACAAAGCTGTTTTAAATCTCCATATCCATCAAAAGAAGGATTTCAGATGCTTGTTGAACCGCGCTCTCACTCGCTCAGACTTTTAAACATTCAGCCGACTTAACAGAGTCTTGCAGTCATATGCTGATCATACTTGCAGGAAGGGTCAAAGTGCTACAGTCACAGTCATTCCACACAGCTGTACTTCACAAAAAAAAAAAAAAAAAAAAAAGCCCGGCTGTCATAATGCAGGCAGGAAACAATTTAGAATAGAAACTACTGAGTAAAAAGAAGCAGCAGCAGCAGCGATCTATCCATGCACTCTTTGTGTTTATTTTTGATACTCAGTTACACATTTCTTTTAATGTCAGTATGCCATTTTTAATAACTGTACATCTTAATTTTTTTCTGCAAATTTCCCCTTTACTCTTCAGTCTCTTTATTTTTATCTGTGTGAATCTGCATCTACCAGTCACTTTGCTGCTGTTTTACCTCAACTTTCCCACTAAGGGTCAATATAAGATGTTTCTATTCTATTCTCAACTTTTTCCATGTTCAACTACAAATTTTAAATTAATGTAATAGAGAAACACAAATGAGTCAATAAGAATCAAAGAAGAATCATAAATGTCTTTCAACATTTTTGATGAATATAATGTAAAATTGGTTCAAGCATTTGAATCTTTGTGTGTAATTTAGTCCCAGTATTGCAGAGTGTTAGGCCAAAGAAGATTATCCCGAGGTTTAAAACACCTAACAGAGCACAATTAAGTGCATCACCTGAAAATGGAAAGGGCGTGGCACGACTACAAACTGCCATGCATCCAAACTAACAGGACAAGCAGGGGTGGTATTAATCAGAGGATCATGAAGAAGCTGCAAAAAACCACAACTCCAGAAATCCACCCTTTATACAATGAAAGAAAGGCAGAGGAAGTTATCTATTCAACTGCAAAACTACATATTTCTACACACGTACAAATTTATGAAACAAATAACTCCCCTGACAGAGTTTATTAAAAAAATAGTGTCACACATGCGATCGTTTTCAGAAAACCTTTTATCCAAATGAACTCGCACAAATATATCATTTGTGTTGTTTTAAAAATGCCAAATGCAGCATGGTGCAAAGCTAAAACCTTTGTTAGCCAATCAGCTGATGCCGTTTTACTTACTGCAGATAGTAATGTAATGGAACCCTAAATCTCTGTTTACCCATAAGTGCACACAAACACTAATATGGAGCTTTGTGTGGATGGAAGACTGGAACACATTAAAAAGTATTAGTTTTCCAGATATCCGAAGGGAAACAGGCCCTAACAACATTTACATTTTGTCATAAGTTGTAAAAATCTGTAAAAGTTCAAGCGACATGAATTCTTTGACAGACTTTTTAATTAACTCAAGGCACAAGGACTCAAACATTTTTTTATCTGACATATAAGTTTAATCCTTCCTATCAATAAGTAAAGTACTAAAATACTTAAATAAATGGCATATAGATGAACTGAGGAAGACTTCTTTTGTCCAAATTCAAATCATAAACTCTTCTAGAATGATAGGAGGATTATGCCAACACTATAATTCTGTAGTGGTGTAAGTATCTGTGTGTAATTTTACATTTGTTCTTATTGTACATTATATTTATATTATATTTTCATATTGTTGTGTTATTTTTTTAAATCTGTAAGTATAGATTTAAGTCTGTTACAAGTTGAAGGTATGAGATGTTTTAGCAGTGTCTAATGTCACATCTGCTTCCACTTACAGCAGAAACTGGGTAGAACAGACTGGAAGCAAAAAACATTCTGGTTTTAAGTAATTTAAATTTGGTTTTGTCTCAGTGGAGTTGTTTTTTTTCCCCACTAGGTGTATTGAAGCATTCAACAGATTGCCTCTTTTCTTGTTTAGCTGACAACTGGCTATGTGGTTTAGCCCAAATGTTTATTTGCATACAGAGCAGATAACTGAGATCTAATCACAAGTGTTCAACTCAGGATGCATGGAGACTGGTAGGTATTCAGAGCCAAATTCATTTAAAAATGGTTAAATAGTTACAGCTTAAAAGGACATAAAAAGTGGAACAGTGAGCAACTCTGTTTATAAAGAATAATAGCTGATTGTAAAAAGTTGAACTCTTAATTTGCATTTGTCTATTTTCTCCCCACCCAAAGCTTTGTGGTGCTCTGAGTCAGACTAGGATCGTCTGTGGACTTTTTCCCCTTTGAAAGCAAAATAAAAGAAAGCCGGGCCACGTGGCTTCTTATGGTGCTGATGACCAACAACGTTAGTGAGTCAGATTTCACCTTAAAGAACAGCTCTACATGTGCTCTTTCAAATCTGATATCTAGAAAGTTGAAGGCAGCTTCCTATGTATCTAAGGGCGTTTTCACATCTGATAGTCTGAGCTCAGTTCAGGACCAAAATGTGCTACATTTTGAGCTGGTGCCGTTCTCTTTCACACTGCAATGTGTCAAACCAACCAAATCCTTTCAAAAACCTGTTCATCTGTGGCAGAACCAAGAACCACAGAAGCAAATAACTCAAAAACTCCTTTAGAAGACACTAAGATCAACTTCCTTCTTCACAAGATGTAAACCAAAACAGAGTGGCGTCAAGATTTTTGTGGTTGTAGGATGTCTCTTTTGTCTCCATTTCTCCCATTAACACTCGACATAGGCATTTGTTTTGGTCAGATTTATCCAGAATGCCCTGAACCACAGCCCACCTCTTGCATTTGGAGCGGTCTCCAGTCCACATATGCATTCAAACCATGCCAGACTTCACTTTAAACCAACCAAGACCCAAGTTAGTAGACAGACCAGAGTTTGATTACACATTCACACCTCCCCAAAAGAACTGGACTTTCTAGGCAAACCAACTAGAGTCGGATTAAAATGGACTAAACAGGGCTGGTGTGAATGTATCCTAGATGAAGATGGATTTGAAAAGATTTAAAATTATGTGGCAGCAACTTTAAATTTAGACTCTGGTTCTACTATGTCAGATGTCAGGATCAAGGTTGGTCTTAAAGATATTGTGTCCAGTGAACCGAGCCGATGAAAGCAGGAATTCCCCGTAAATCCTGGATACGGGGTTTGTTGCTGCTTTTGTTTGCCAAAGAACTGAAAGAGGCCCAGAAATGCTGGGAGCATAGCTAATGAAGCTACAGAGGGTCCGAGCAGTGGAACATCAGGGCAATTGGGGAAGTGAAAAAGACCAGAGGAAGAAGTGAGAAGTGTTTCCCTTATCATAACTGAACAGATGAGTCACAATAGCTGGAAAATAAACCAGGTAAATGGTTAGAAATTATATCTACATGTACAAATCAAAAAAACTTCTAAGCTACACTCGCTCCTATCTTCATATTGCATTTCTCTTCCTGAATAACCTTCTCAGGCTCTGCAATGGACACCATGGTGTGAGAGCACTGAAACCCAGGCTTGGCTCACAATAACACACTCGAAGTGAGGTGGAAAGGCCTTTCTCTTCACACGCACAGGGCAGCTCATACTTTCCAAATGTACAATCAACATTTCAATGACCGGGCTGAAGGCTACTCCTCAACAAGCACTGCTAGCCTTCTAGTGGGGTAGGAAATGAAATGTCTAGACTCTGGCTTATGATTTTAGAAATTCATACTGCATGCATAGCCATCTCAGTATGTTGGGGTAAAAAATGGAGTCAAAGTTTAAACTTTAAGAGTTATATTACTTCTACTAATTTATTTCCTCAATCACAGGAGCTGGAAATAGGACCAAAATAACATTTTGAGTGACTAGAATAATGACAGAAATCCATCTTTTGCATAAATAAATAAAGGTGTCAATTATGTTGTTGAAAATGTGTAAAAGTTAATTGGTTACATCTATTGAAACCAGGCAAAAAGCTTTCCTAAAATTAGTTCCACTGCAGAGCCAACCAGACATGAAATTTAATAATTTAATACAGTGAATTAATACATCTTGAATTGCCCCCTTAGTGCGTTTTGGTCGCAGAGCCAGACCACATCGCCCATAGCAACATTTCTTTCAGCTATGCCACTTGCCACGGACAAACAAGTTGGGACCTGCAAGTTGACTCCTATAACTTAAAGCAGTAGTTTATCTGCTTTAAGTTATAGTTAAAATGAATCCCTGCCTTAATAAAAGCACATACTGTTTTGCACAAAATCCTTTTCCAAGTATTTACACCTCTAGAACCTTTGAACTATTAGCTATGTTACAACAAATTAGCTTCAGTGTATTTTTTTAAAATGTGTGGTCAGAATATGGAAACAGAACATGGCAGAGGCAGTGTCATGCTATGGGAGTTGTCCAAACAAAGGAAAGTTCTGCTAACAAATTAGACTTAATGCAATTAAATAACACCTAAAAATTATGTCTAATAAGTATACACAATAGCTAATTTATTCCTATAGATAAAGCTATTGCAATAAGCACTAAAATCAATTCATTGCATTCATACAAATTAAAACAACAATCTCTATAATTTCCATTTCCATAATTAGTTGTTTTTCTGGAGCGTTGGTCTAAACTCCCCTTTTTTGAATGTTGTTTAAAAAGACTTTGATATTCATTTGATTTGTTTATTTATTTTGCATATTTAAAATGTCTTCCAGCTCCAGTGTTAAATGTTTAGGTTAGAAATTAAAGATTTATTAATATTTCAGATTATAATAAAGCCATTACATTACTTGAATTTTTTTTTCAAAACTACAATATTATCATTTATTGCAATAACTTCAAGGACAATTATTGTCCAGCAATAAAATGACCCAGGCCTAAATTAAGTAAATAATAAGTAGGCCTATTTAAATTAGGGTTACTTATGCACTGAAGCAAGTGATTAAACCTTTGTAGATCAGAATAGGCTATGGTGTCAACAAGTGTAAACAAACAAAATGCTAACATAATGTGGATCGATAGTCTAGCGCCCCAAAATAAAATCAGACTAGGCAGCAACACTTGTGGTCTAATTAACGGTGTAACCCCACCCAACAGCTCACATGTACTGTGTCTACCAGAACAACACCAGAGGAGGATTACAGAGGCTCTGTGATGTACAGTTACTAAGAATTTACACTAGTTTTGATAGCAAAAAGCGTATGTTGGTGTTTTTAAAAAATGCTATTTCCATCCTGTTTGTTATTAAATAAACTCAAGAGCAAGATGTGTTACTGCTACTTTCATCTCAACACATCATTAGCCCAACCAATTGGTGCAGGAAAGCAAACCCTGTGCAGCTTCACGTCACAGAAGATTTAAAGCTAATCTTTAATTCACCCCCTCCCCCTCCAGCCCAATGCCACAGCCAAACTAACTCTCACAGAAAAAGTACTGATGAAGATCTGCAGCGATCATAAGAACCATCTGGGCCTGAGCAGCCAAGAAACAGAGAAGGAACTCACTCAAGTGTTTAAATAAAGCATCTGGTTCAGGCAGTGTGACTGAATTCAAAGAACAGAAACTAGTTTCTCACCAGCTGCTGGGACTGAAACTTCACATTCGACATACAGATGGACTAGATCTCCACGCGAGTGTTGCTACAGGGGCAAATGTAAAACTTGAACTATTGTATAATAAAATACAAAATGGCAACCCTTGAACATTAGTTTACATGTGATACAGGCCCCAGGTTTCAGTGTGCTGCTAAATAATACTAGATCTTCAATTAGTTTTAGCTTATAGAGAGTAATGACTTCCAGTCACCAACAGGTGCTTCCACAGATAGTTCTGATATCTTCAGCACCAGGGAATCCCTTTCCTTCAGCTTTATTCACACACCCTCATTTTACTGCAACAAAATTCAAAAGTGCTTTACAAAAACAAAACATGTCCCATCCAGGATTTGCTTGTCCCTGGTAGCATTTATGGAGGATTTCCAGATACAGAAATAAAATTAATACCATGTATGACAAGCCTTCACCCAGTGCATTATAAGCCTGGTGGGCCACTAGGCTTTAGTTATGCCCCCACCAGGCTAAGCATCACTTTTTTTGTTTTGTATTTACTATAGAATTTTTTATATACTAGTAACAGTGATAATAGCAAAGACTGGCTAAAGAGTCTCTTTGGTGAAACGGTTGGAAGCGCAATGGCAACACAGTATGGTCAGTATGTGAACACATAGGGAGGCTGAGGTCAGACAACTTTACCGTTCACCACACTAACAACTTCAGAGAATGAAGTGACAAGTCAAAGATAAAAGACACTTTAATTAGGACACTTTAAAAGACATGGCATTTTTGCACAACTGAAGTGCAAAAAAAAAATGTTATTTAGCATAACTGTAATTTTTATGCTTCCTTTTTTTAAGTATTGTTAATAATGTTTTCCAATAACACATAATTGTCTACTGATATTTTCAAATTTCCAGTCAACTTTCAACATTTTTTTAAATCAATAACTGCCCTTACCACTGGGCTTAGCAGGTTTTCTGGGGGAAGCTCTGCATAGGACATGCTTGAAAACGCACGTTGCCTTGTGTAACTCATCACCGATAGTCGACACTCGGCATTATCAGTTCTACAGGACATCACAGATATTTTGCAAGCAAAAATAGCTTTTGAAACTCACCTTCCTCCTTTTCACAATGTGTTTATGCAGAGCCAGCTTGTTAAATTGCTAAACTAACACTTTTTTGTTGCACATGACTTGTTGACAACGTGGCTTGTTGAATGTTTCAATGCCGTTCAGGTTAATTATGTAAATTTAAAAAAAAAAAATACAGCTCCTAAACAAAACACGGCATTTTTAAGTTGTCTTTCATTTGTTCTCTGACCTTAATGAAGTTTCTCATTAGGTCTCTGTATTCTTACTACTTTCTCCCGTTTTAATGCAGTGGTGCAATATTTAGAACTCTGCTGCGTTAAAGATGGTTATCTCAGGTGGGTTTATCACCCACAACATCCTTGTTTACTGGATTTCTTCCCCCTTGTCTACAGTCGGAGTTTGAGACACAGTCTACATCGCAGCAGCACCACAGCTGAGCGGTTTAAATCCTCTGCTTGTTCCACATATAATGTTTCCCTCTCTGTAAATCATGCTCATCTCCAAACAGCAAACAGAGAAGCGGCGCGTTAGCCTCTGCTGCCCAGGTTCCTTTTATGGCTCGATGGTGCTGAGCGCTGAAATGGGGATCTAGCATCAAATTCAACAGTAGTCTCTCTTCCAGAAAGCGCCACAAGTTACACGGCGTTACCGAGAAGAGAATCCGCTGAAGCTAAACGAAGACATCGTTGTTTTTTTTACCTTCTGCAGCTAAAATGGCGACTTATACTTAATTTTATTTTATGGGTTTTATAACAAACATCCACAGTCTTAAAAAGTCTCCGGCTGCAAACGCGTCAAACACTATCGACACCACTGACAAGCCGCAGTTCGAAGTAATATTGCGACAAACCGAGTGTAAGAGTTAAGTAATAACCATTTGTATTAATTGAGCGCAATGTCACAGTATTGACTTTAAAAACAATGGAATAACTTTGAGTCCGTTAGTGAGTAGAAGTCAACTCCAGTAAATAGACCGAGCCCGGAAAAAAAAGCAAAGACATCCTTTACCTTGAAGCGTTTTCAGCCAGCAGCAGTAAATGTCTCCTGTTTCCCATGCACGAAGATAAAGCTCCACTAGTCAGAGAAAAAGTTCCGCTCGGAAACGCTTTACGTGCGGTCATAGAAAATTAGGACAAGCCAGTGCGGCTAGGTTTCTTCTTGAAAAGCTAGCCAGCATTAAGTTAGCCCGTTCCCATTGACTCCTCGGTCCAGCCCATGCAGCCGTAATACGTGTACACAAATGTCTCCGACCCACAGACACGGCCTCGACTGTTTACATCCTAACAGAGCATGCGCCAACCTGATATAACACTGTCACCAAGTGGTCAACGTGAGGAACTGCAATCCAGGGTCTTATGGGAAAGCGTTGCCATTACTCATGAAGAGAAAGTACGACATTCTTAAACACAAAAGCGTTTTGTTTTGTTTTGTTTTGTTTTGTTTTTTTGAAAAAAAAAAAAAGATAGTTTAATTATTTTCACAATGGAGATCAGAAGTGAATTTAGCTAAAATGGGCCAAAAATAAAATTGGAGCATAACTCCAAAAAGTTGCATTCAAGCACAATAACTGATGTTGCACTGATATTTAACTAGAGTTTTAATGGCTCTAATGTTTTTTTGTGGGTGGACCACAACGACGCCATTAAAACTCACAATAGCATACCAAACTTTATCGATAAGAAATTAGAGTGACAATTTTCACAGACATTTCAATAGTAACCACATTGTCACATTTTTCTGCTAAAACAAGATTAAATTTTTTGGTGAATCCTTCGGTTTTCCTTACCCTCTTTAGTCTGTTTATGGCAAAGTGTCTGAAGTCAGATTAGCAATTCTAACTAATGCAGATGAATATCTTTCATTTTCTTGAGTAGATTTTCACTTACAAATAAAATCTTTTAATAGTACTATTACTACTACTACTACTACTACTACTACTACTACTAATAATAATAATAATAATAATAATAATAATAATAATAATAATAATAATAATAATAAACTTTAAGTATTTCTCTTTTATTAATCATGTTTCTGCTTTTATCTTAAACAAACAAAGAAATTCCTTCATCCCCCTTTTATTAAACTTTGCTACATACAGAAGCACTGACCTATAACCCTAAAATCTCACCTGCCCACACATGGAAAAAAAGTCAACTCAAATGTTTTCAAATTATATGTCTGTCTTTTAATAAGGGACCCTTTTTATATTTTGGATCTAATTACTCATCTACAAAAATTACACTGCTCTGTTTCATTAAAAATGTATTTTAGCAGACCAAAATACAAAAATTCTAAAGAATTTATTTATTTACATATTTATTTTGTTTGTTTTTTGTGGTCCTCAAGTGCTTTCAACTTGATGATTTTGGCCCTCATGGTAAAATGGTTTAAGACCTTTCCCTGTCTGAGCAGTGACTGGGTCAGAGGGAGGATGTAGGCTGAACACAACCCTAAAAACAATGTCACACTCTCCACTAAACATCTCAGGGTCACTTATTAATTCACATGCATGTTTTTGGAATGTGAGAAGAAAATGGAGTACCTGACAAAAACCTCACACATTTTAATGGAGAACCTTTTTGCCCCTGACCTTCTTATACAACTGCTGATATGAAGGTTATTATACAAAACCAAGATAGCCTAAAGCAAATCAGAAGTCTCAACAACTTGTTTATCCTTTCATTATCTATTACAAACACAATGTGAATGACTCAAAGGTCATCGAGGAATGAATCGTGTCAGAGCAGCTCTGTCTCAGGGCAGCTGTGGGAACGTTGTGATTTCATATTTTTGACCAAAGTAGGTGACTACTGACTTAAAAGTTCACTTTCACAAAACACTAAGTGTAAAGAAGAGATGTAAGCTTTTTCGTCCAGGGTCTCAGGATTTAACACACTGTTAGGTTAAGGAAATTCTAGATTTCCCAAAATGTGGTCCACATTTACTGAATTTATCCCAGTGGATCAGGAAAAGTGGTTTAAACTGTAGCCAGTGTAAACATGTGCAGTCATATTTGGTAAATTAGGATTTGCTTTCTGACGAGGTTCATCTGTCAGATTAAAAGTACCTTTTGAAAATAACAAAAAGTACTTTGGTATTAAGCAGACTTTGTAGTAAACCCCAGTGTTAATTTTTTTGTCACTGGTCTAATGTAATATTCTAATTTTAAATGTCATGTTTTCTTTAGCTGTAAGTAGAAAATCATCATAGTTAATAGAAATAAAGGCATTCAAGCATCCATCTGGTGTAGTTAATCTATATAATGTGTTTCACTAAAAGTTCCTCAAGTAAATAGACTTTTGAATAAAATTTGTTGAACGGGTCAGTAGGCTGTCTCATCAAGTGCTATTTTATGTCCTCATGTTTATGCTTTGTTATTTTCTTTTTTGTTTCCTGTGATGCCCCGTAAAGTACGTTGGTTGATTGTGTCTGAATGGTGCTCCATAAATAAACTTGCCTTGCTATTAAATGCACAAATCCCAACTTGAGCTTATGATCGAATATTATCTCAGTTTGTACCTTAGTTTTCAAATTATTTGGAAAGAATGATAAGGAGTTATGTAATGTGTAACTAATCAGTGTTCCAATATTAAAATATCTTACCTGGAGTTCATTGCTGAAAGGAAAGAAAAACGTCACTTCTGTTGGAGCAGCGTGGAGTTTCAGGCTGTTTGATATCTCTGACTGATCTTTCATTGAACCTTCATTCTAAAAGCAGCAAATGCTATTAATAAGTGGGAAAAAAAAACTACTAAAAATCCATTCTTAACCTAATCAGAATTTACTAACAATGACTTTACAGCAGCCACAATTAGACTGGCTTCACTCAGTGTCTCACAATGTGAACAGAAACTCTGAGTGAAAGAAACCTGGTGAGGAATAAAGGAATTCTGGGGAACATCTATCTGTGTGACTGCCTAGCTTCACATACCAAACAGTCCACAAACCTACCTTTCAGGTTTTAGGTGAGAGCAGGCATGACGCATGTCTTTTGTTGGCTGCTTGGACACTCCTCTGGCTCAGGAAGGAGCTGACGTTGTGGAGACACATCACGACCGAGCGTGGCCCCATCGATCTGATACGTCACTCTGTCTGTCGCGTCACATCACACCGATAACGTTACGTAACTACAAACATAAACACACAAGTGTTCGAGGTGAAGATGGCTGAAGAAGTTGAGTCATAGAGAAAATAAACTAAAACTGAGTGTAGCAACACAAGAGTAGACATTCTTAGCCTGATTTTTCATTGCCTCCCTCCATTGTCTTCTTACTATATTCCTTTTTAATGGCAAAACACTTTTTTACAGTGCCTATAAAGTATTCACCTCTTTAATTACTTTTGCAAATCAATCAGTTTCAAGATTTTTTTATTTATCAAAAAACAAACAAAAAATCTACCCCTTCAATGTGGAAGTGAAAACTGATTTCTACTAATTAATGACAATTAAATAAATAATTTCATGTAAAATAAGTGATTGCATAGATATTCATCTGCTGATGGATGAAACACTTTTTGACAAATCCTCTCCCCCCTGGTTTTTACAGAAAATAAGAACAAAAATATTTCACTTAAAACAAGTGATATTCTTCCTGCTGAACTGTGCTGAGCTGTGAACAGACCTTTCCACATCCCCCCACATATTCTCCATTGGATTAAGGTCTGGGTTTTAACTAGACCCCTCCAAAACATCCAGCTTTTTGTCTCTTTAGCTGTAACTGGATGCTTCGGCCCATTGCCTTGCTGGAACAGAAATGTTCTCTGAAGCCGTAGTTCTCTTGCAAGTGAAACATACTGTCTTTTTTTGTTAAAAATGTCACATTTTGTTGGTCCTGATTGATTTGCAAAAACAGTAAAAAGTGTAAAAGATCCAATACCTTATACAGTGCTGTTAACATGTCAATTAACAATCAAATATTAGTCAAAGATTAAACCTGAGGAGGAATGTCAAGCCAAGAAGCTGGTTTAATTTGTAGTTCAGTACATTCTCTGTTGCCACCACCAGAACAAAATGCTGATACAATGGAACAGCATGTTCCCCATTTTAAAACGTCACTCAATCAGATCAGCTGAAACATTTCTATATCTCTGTTCCAGTTTTAGATTGAATGTATCAGATAGATAGGTGTGTGGATTATTCATAATAAGCAAAATGCTATTGTAAATACTGGTCAGTAGATTCCACACATTAACCATGGCCTCAATGTTGCAGTTATTTTGTTGTTTTAAATATTTATCTTTTTTTTTTTAAATTAATGATAATGCAATGGTAAGACTTCAATAATGTGTTTTTGTGGACGCATAATTAAAAATATATTCTGTATCATTTTTGGTAACAAGCTTCATTGTTCTGATATTTTCTATCGACTGAGCCATTTAGAGGCCAAGAAGCCAAAGTAATCATTATATCATAACTGGATATAGCGATATAGTTCAGTAGCTACTAGTATTAATTTCATGAGTTTTATATATTAAAAAACGTATTTAGAAAAGTTTGTTTATTTCTTTATAATTTATTATTTTGTAATTGTGCCATTTATTTATTTATTTCATGTTACTTTTTAAAATATGAAAACTTACACATAGCTTTCTAAATTTCTCTGTTGGATGACATCATTTCTAAATATTAATTAATGTCAGATTTTCTGACTTAGTACTAAAACAGTCTTTCTGTGTTATTTCTTTGACTGTTGCTTTTTTTATTTAATTGGGTAAAAATGTGTTAAAGCAGTGCTAATCTTACTTGTGTACAATCTTTGGACACTCCAGCCACCCCTGCTCATCATGATGAGCTGTCACGCTTAACCTTTAAAAGTTTCTTCTTGTCATCAATGCCAAATAAATATTATTTTTATTCTTCTCTAAGTACAAAAGTTTTCCTCCAGAAAGCTTTTAGCTCATCCGTGTGGGTATCTCCACTAAGTTTTTTTTTTTTTCCTGGTTGCCACACAGTAATGACAGACTGGATTATCTGTGGACTTTGACACTTCTGTTTTGCCATCTTTCACCCGCAGTCTTAACTGAACTAAATTATTAGAAAAATATATAGGCAAAGAAGACTGTACCCACTCAAATTATTGTGAATGTTTCGCCCCGGTTCGACAGGGGGCAGAAGCGTTTCGTGCTTTCTCGGCCCGTGACGCAGTATTTAGCAAGCATGCGCATGACGATCTTTCTTTTCCCAGTGCAGCGGAGTCCCAGCCCCAGTCTTTGGCTCCGGGCTCCTTCATAAGGAGACTAAAAGACTCCAAAATGGTTTGTAGTTCGGCCTCATTTGAGTCCACACGCATTCCCTAAACATCCAGGCATTGTGTTCTGTCGACAGATGGTTCAAAACATGTTTGTTATGTTCAGATGATTATGGATTTATTCCAGCTAATGCCTGACCGGTGCTGCTCAAACGTGGCCTACCCGTTCTTCTTCTCAGTTTCTGCTTCCTGTTGTTTAGAAATCACATTTCTACTGGCACTTCTTTGGGGAACACTGCTTATTTTTCATAATTGTATCCCCATATTTTTGAGTGCTAATTCATTTAATTAACGCTGCGTTAGCAGACGTGTTAGCTTAGCTCTTTTGACTGCAGGCTAGCTAATGTTAGCTTGGTGTAATGCTGCTTTCTGACACTGACGGCTATGTTAATACTCAAGCACCCGTTCTACAGACATTATCACACTCTGTCACTGCTTTCCTGTGGCATGCTAACCGTTTGCTTCTGTGTTTGCAGGGTTTTGTTAAAGTAGTGAAAAACAAGGCCTACTTTAAGAGATACCAAGTCAAATTCAGGAGGAGGAGAGGTAAAACCTCACCATAACATTCCCACATAAACATTACCATAGCTGTCATTGTGCAACTAATCCATCTCTCTTCCATCCAGAGGGAAAGACTGACTTTTTCGCTCGCAAGCGCCTGGTTGTTCAGGACAAGAACAAGTACAACACGCCGAAGTACCGCATGATCGTCCGCTTCACCAACAGGGACATCATCTGCCAGGTTAGCATCAGAAGTCCTGATATCAATGTGAAAAATAAAAAATAAAACAGTGCTCATGATTTCTGTAAAAATGCTGTTGCAGATTGCCTATGCAAAGATTGAGGGAGACATGATCGTGTGCGCCGCCTACTCGCACGAACTGCCAAAGTACGGGGTCACCGTGGGCTTAACCAACTACGCAGCAGCCTACTGCACTGGCCTGCTGCTGGCCCGCAGAGTGCGTACTCGCTCGCATTTAGGGAAAAGTTAAAAAAAACAACAACTTTTAATTAGCTCATAATGTTTCACAACATTAAAACTGTGCGTTACTTTCCAGCTTCTGAACAAGTTCGGCCTGGATAAGGTGTACGAGGGCCAGGTGGAGGTGACTGGGGACGAGTTCAATGTGGAGAGCATCGACGGTCAGCCGGGAGCTTTCACCTGCTACCTGGACGCCGGGCTCGCCAGGACCACCACGGGCAACAAGGTGTTCGGCGCTCTGAAGGGGGCTGTGGACGGGGGCCTGTCCATCCCACACAGGTACGTCCTGGACAGCGTTCAGACCATCTGCTGTCCGGCACTGTAACGCTGGGCGTTAGCATCGCGGCACTCTTTGGTTTGCTGCTCGAATGCCTCTAATCAAACACTGAATGAAAACTTCACTGAAGTTTGAAGTAAAACGTGCAGAAAGAGACTCAATAGGTTAGGTGCACTTTAACGATATTCAGGTAACTTTATCATTTTTGATATTTGCTGTAGGAAACTTGATTTTAAACAAGCAAAAAGAGAATGGAAGTCGTTTGTAGCACTCGTTCAGAAACAAATAAGCAATTAATCAATTAATCGCATGATGAGTTGAAATGCGTTCAGTAATTTCCATGTTCATGACTTATCACTTTCATCTTTTGTTTCTTTTTTCCTAAAACTGGATGACAAAAATCTCCAGTCTGGGGTTTTGGTCTCAGCCAGCCCGTTTCTTATTTTGAAGGACAACTTAGGTTAGCGATTTTGAAATTTTGTTTTTGTTTTGTTTATTTATTTAGGATATTTAAAATGTCCAGTTGTGGTGTTAAATGTTTATTGAACTTTGAGAATGTGTTCTTGCGTTATTATGCCATTGTAATACTTGAAAATGATCTCAAAACAATATTATTGTTGAATTGATTGCGATAACTTCTGGAGCAATTTATCATCCAGTAAATGCATCATCCCAGGCCTAATAAAGACTTTAGTTTCCAACCTGATGACAAAAAAACCCAGATCTAAAATCTCGTACTTTGAGTGTGATTTGGTTGTGCAAATTCAGCTGTTGTTCCCTGAAAAATGTGTGTAACCTGCATTTGTTGCTGTATCCATACTCATGTTTTATCCGGAGCTAAGAAATGTTGTGGGATGTCTGAAGAGCTCCCTGCTCCTCTCAGGTGGTTTTAGTGCTGATGCAGCTGGAACATTGTTTGTTTTTGATTTCACAAATAAAGATTTTAGAGATTACATTCAAAATATGTGCTCAGGTTCTGGAAAGATGACAAATCTATGAAATTCCAGATGTTTGGGAATAAATGTTCAAATTGACAAAAAAAAACAAAAAAAAAAAACACTTCCTTTCTGAACTTGTTCCATGATCACCAGTTAAAAATGACTATTTCTGAAAAATGTAAAAGTTGCATCAATGAGATGCTTTTCCACTGCAGGAGGGTTTTGAGGAATCTGGACAGTTTTCCCGGGTTGATGTTTTCTTCCCTATGGAACCAGGATGTTTTGAGAGTTTTTAACTAAAAGTGAAACTTTGTAGTGGAGGAAGACTGATTCTAATTTCCAGCCGGATGCATTTCTGACTCTTAAAATGCTGACACTGGGAGGCCGTCTGATTTTTACCACTCCAACACTCAAATGTTGGACATTACCTTCTGATATTCCAGATAGTCCAGATTTTGATTGAGCCTCACGGTCTGCTGCCACTGCCGAGGACGACTTGGACGTGACATGTGATTGGAAACAAGATTTGTTGAGCATCAGAAATTCACACTGTTGGTGAATATTTATTGGCTGGAGTGACTGATGAACAAACTCGTACAAAAAGGAACCATTTGAGTTTTTCTGCCTGCAGATTGTCTCAGATGAGGGGACATCTGAGTCCACACGCATTCCCTAAACGGAATGTGTGTGCATTTTAACTGGACTTTGTAAAGAAAATAAATAAATAAATAAATTGTTTATGTGCTAATTTGCTGCCGTTTACATTTCAGTTTGACCCATTTCTGATTGTGTAGATGGTGAATGAAGCTCTCAGTAGATTTCAGCTCATTTCTCTGAAGTTAAACTCCGGCCCACTTTAAATGCTTGTCTGTTTCTTCAGTAGAAAAGTTGCTCTTGTCAACATGTGTGTATTTTATTGTGAGAACAGATCACCAAGTAATTTTTCTCCATTGCTGATTTATCCAGAACTTCACGGTTTGGTGGGATAGCTTGTTGATGTTGCTGCTGACCGTCACTGGAGCAAGACGGTCAGCCTGAACAATGAGTGGCAAATCTGTCAGGTTTATTGTAACCGTACAGTCAGTGTGAGCAAAATTAATATTGCACAGATTTGCTTGGATTGAGATGAATATAAATAGTTGCCATGATGGTCAGTGTTTGGGATTGTTGGAAAACCAAGAGAGGCTGATATTTTATCCCAATCAAAATTAAACCATTTTTGTGACGCAATAGAAATATTTACAAGGAATACTTTCCCTCATACTCTAAATATAGGAGAAAAGAGCTGAGAAAAAAAAAATTACAAGCAGTAAGATTACACATATAAACATTTTTATTCTTTTTGTTCCTGGATCAGAACTTGACATCATGTAACGTTGAGGTAGAACTAAGAAATACTGCCACCTGCTGATGGGAGTTGGCATCCTGATAACCCAAAGTTTTTCACCCTTCTTATGGAAAATTTGCAATGAACTCTCAATAATTGATTGGTGTGAAATGTGGTTGATTTGTTTTTGGTGTGAATTTGTCTCATCTGCACATTGTATCTGGTAAAACACAAATCCTCGTTTTTATTCCTGCTTTTCTGTCATTAGGAAACTGGTGATTGGTTATTATGAGTTATAAATGGCTAAGCTTAAAGTAAGTTAAATGTTCCTTCCCTCTTCCAGCACCAAGCGTTTCCCTGGTTACGACACAGAGAGCAAGGAGTTCAATGCTGAGGTTCACCGTAAGCACATCATGGGCCTGAACGTGTCTGAGTACATGAGCTACCTGATGGAAGAGGACGAGGAGGCGTACAAGAGGCAGTTCTCCCGCTTCATCAAGAACGGAGTCACCCCAGAATCGGCAAGTTGTCCCAGTCAACCATTGCTTTGCTTTGCTAATTTTCCTTGGGTGTGTTTCTCTGGGATGTTTATGCAGGACAGGAGTCGTATTAAAGACTAAATATCTGTTAAAATCAGACTTAGACTTTGTCATTGCACAGACATGATGGTGAATTTGGCAAGAAAACGTTGTTTTTTTTTGGTAAACAGAAAAAAATACTAATGTACATTATTTATATATATATATATATATATATATATATATATATATATATATATATATATATATCTTTATTTCTATAGCGCTTTTCACTCGCTCTTTTATATGTAACTTTATTTCTATAGCGCTTTTCACAGACCAGAGTCACAAAGTGCTGCACAAAATGTAAAAAATAAATAAATTAAAAGCAACATACAAAACAATAAAACACAGTATTATGCTAAAAAGCAAGTTTAAAAAAGTGGGTCTTAAGTTGTTTCCTAAAAGTGTCTATACAATCCAGAGATCGAATGGTACAAGGTAGCTCATTCCAGAGGCGAGGCGCCACAGCTTTAAAAGATCTGTCTCCTCGAGTCTTAAAAAGGGTCCGAGGAACCATCAGCAAGTTCAGATTGGACGACCTGAGGCTCCTAGTCGAAACATAAGGCTGGATGAGGTTCTTAATATAGTCTGGCGCCTGTCCATGAAGAGCTCTAAAAGTCAGTACCAGGATTTTGTAGTGCATCCTGTAAGATACAGGCAGCCAGTGCAAGCTTTTGAGGATGGGTGTAATATGTTCCCTCCTGTGAGTGCAAGTGAGCAGGCGTGCAGCTGAGTTTTGTACTACCTGCAAACGCGCAAACTCCCTCTTGTTAAGACATGTGAACAGACTGTTACAATAATCCAATCTCGATGAGACAAAAGCATGAACAATCATCTCAAGCTCACCATAAGTCACCATCTTACGAAGTTTAGAAATGTTCCGAATTTGGAAAAAGCAGTTCCTAACAAGCTGATTTATGTGCCGCTCCATAGACATCGCTCCGTCCATGAAAACACCCAGGTTGCGCAGGTTGCTTTTAACTGTGCAGCTCAAGTTTCCGAGGTGCTGCTTAATTCCAGGCACAGCACTGTCAGGAATTAGTGCTGTGTCAGGAGCAACAATCAAGGTCTCGGTCTTGATGGAGTTCAATAATAGGCTGTTTTCAGTGAGCCATTTTGTCACTTCAGCCAAGCAACTAGTTAGAGTGCAAATATACATATGTACATATGTAAAAGTGTACATATGTAAAAGTGTTATTGGTGCAAATAATAAAAATGAGTTGAAAAACATCAGGGGCTTCTAAGTTTGGGATTTAGACCAATCAGTCCCAAACTTGGTCCCAAATTTGCAACAGTGATATTTGTTGCAAAGCAGAAATCAAATGGAAGAACTGAGGTGATGTGACTTTGTCCCTCAGTCTGTCGATCGGGAGACAAAACGTCACGCTTGTTACACTCACAAAACACGCTTGTGTTTTTTTTTCTTTTTTTTTTTTTCTGACTTCCGGTTTTTCCATATTAACTAAAAGTGTGTAATTATGGTGTGATTGACACGTAAAAATTTAACAATTAAATACCTTGAGGTCAACATTCACTGTTTTCACAAATTAACTACTGTGGATTCAACAGAACATTGGTTTTATCGGCTATTACTACAACAGCTATTTCATATCCTGCCTTTGGCAAGATCAACTAATTGTGTGGAATTTCACTTTTTATTGTGGATTCTATTTTGTTTATTATTGTCAGCAATATTGTTTGCGTTTTCCACATCGCAGAACTCGTACACCGTTATGATGCAACATTAGGGGTTTGGGTTTAACCCCACCAGCCCAGTCAGAGTCCAGCTGGTGATGGACTCGCTTGCCTGAACATGGCGGACCATAAAACGGCTCACTGACCCGTACTGACCCGTACCGTTCTGCTCAATGGAAATGGCATAAATTGTTGAGCTCAGGAATTTTCATGCTGATATGTTTTTTGAAGAGTGATTTTGCTCAGAGACTTCATAATCCATTTTATTTATGGTTTTGGTTGTTTATTAATTTTATTTCGTATATTTAAAATAGAGTTCTGTACAAAATTTGTGTATTCATCTTTAAGACAGCTAGAGAGCATTATGACATTATGAATGTATTACTGGAAAATAGTCTAAAAACATCAATATTGCTGTTTATGACAATAATTACTGTGAAGTAAAGTAAAGTTTATTAGTAAAGTTTAAAATAAAGTCGTCCAGTAAAGTTTATCGTGCTAGGCCTAAAACTCAGTTATAGAATTATTACAATTTATACACCAAAACTGAAAAATACATTAATCTGGTCTTTATTAAATTCAGAAAAGAGCAACAATGTACTGTTGGTTGTTAAGTGTTGGGAATTCTCTGAGAACTTCCTTCTGACCCTTTAAACAAATAGGGGAAAAACATCAGATTTTTCTATATGTGAAATCACCAGTCGGAACCAATAAAGCTAAAATTGATTGTTTTTGATCAGAAAGCTTTTTTTTTTTCTTGGCATTAGGAACATGGTTGCATTGGTTGCTGATGATATCCGTACCCTGGATAACTTGAGCTGGAAACGTCTAATACATTTTTAGGACGTTCTAAGGATCTTTTGTTGGAATTGTGAGGTTAAATGTTGAATCTGACTCTGTTAATGTTTCTTTCAGATTGAGGAGATGTACAAAAAGGCTCATGCTGGTATTCGTGCAAACCCTGTTCATGAAAAGAAGCCTCCCAAGGAGATCAAGAAGAAGAGGTGAGAAGTGATTTGTGTCAAAGCTGTTAAAAAAGCACCGCTTCCCAACTGCTATGAACGGAAACATTCATTTTGTAGATGCTGGATGCT
The DNA here is from genome assembly GCF_001443285.1 of Poecilia latipinna. Lineage (NCBI taxonomy): Eukaryota > Metazoa > Chordata > Actinopteri > Cyprinodontiformes > Poeciliidae > Poecilia > Poecilia latipinna. Next base: position 30,032 of record NW_015114086.1, on the reverse strand, counting down.
TTCTGTACCAATTTTCTTTTAAATTTTAATGCTAATAGAAGCAGTTGTTAATCTTTTTTTTTTTTTTTTTTTTGGCTCAAAGGTGGAACCGTGCCAAGCTTTCTCTGGCCCAGAGGAAGGACCGCGTCGCCCAGAAGAAGGCCAGCTTCCTTCGGGCTCAGGAACAGGAGGAGGCAGACTGAGGCGTCTGCTCCGTTCCAAACGCAGAAATTTGTTCTAATAAATATGGAAAAGACGTCAGTTTTCCAGTCTGCTTTGTTTTCCTATTCACTTCAGTTCATTCACAGATCTGATATAGAAACATGAGTAGTATGGCAAAGTTTTTCTGAACTTGTGCGGTGAAGTTGTCAGTTCTGGTGTTGGCGTTTAAAAGGGCTGCAAAAGAAGATGCAGGTTATTTTCTCCAGTTAAAAAAAAAAAAAAATTACCCAGAAGACATGAAATTCTTTTAGTAATTCCAATTGCCTAAAAATCTCAAACTAATGTGATTTTATTAATTTTATTCAAAGCTAAAAAGTAGCAATTACTATTCCTGTTTCCAAAATGCATCAGAAAATGATGTCCAGTTTGACATTAAGTAATTAGATGGACAAAAATATAAATATTACCATAATTAAAATGATGTTTTTGAGCTTTTTCTTTCAAATTCTTGACCCTATGGAGTATCACAAGCTGCCATTAGGTGGTGCTGTGGTAGCCTCCAAGCTCTAGTTTTATCAACTTTGCCTGAGAGATGAGTCAGTGGTGGTACCGTTTCAGCTTCAAAGCCATAACTGAGTTTCATCACCTCAGGGGGAAAATAAAGTGGGAGGGGCTATCTACTTTGCTCTGTACAGATTAGAAAAAATTAACATGTCCATCTTAAAATGGTACAACTGAAACGGTAAGAGGGTTTCAAACTAACTTTTTAATTACTATTTGCTGTTACACAATTGATTTATTTCAGTAACGAATAAAAAGTTAAGCTTGTATAATAGTTATACACAGATATATCAAGTGTTTATGTTAAAGATTATTTCACAACTAATCAAAACTCCAACTTTGTAGGTTTGATACAGAGTATGTTGCATCTAAGAGGGAAGGCTTGACATGAGAGCTGTGATGTAGACAGACATCTTGAATGGGACGGTTAAGCAGCATTGTCACTTTCGTAAAGGCAAACTGTACAGACTGCTGTATCTAAGTATTTTCATAAAGTTGAGTGGATGGAAAAGGGTTCAAAAGCTACAGCAATAACTGCAGCCTTAATATTGTAAAGGAAAACCTGTTCAAAGTTCAAGGACACATTCGCATAGTATAAACTGCCAGCTATGAAAGCCACCATACACGGAACAGATGAGGCCTGTGACAATTTGGGCTCTGGAGAAAAATGAGTAATGATTAAATGGTCTAAAGTCCTCTTTAAAGATGAAAATCAAAATAGTGTTTCAATTGGAAATGAAGGCCGAGTAGCAAAGGCACACAATCTAAACTATCAGACCAGTATAAAGTTTTCACAGTCACTGACAATTTGAGGTACTATGTCATCAGCTGGTGTTGGTCCATTAGGTTCTAAGGTTAGATCAAAAAAATTTAGAGCACTTCATGCTTCCTGATGTTGACAAATGTAATGGAGATGCTGATTTTATTTTCCAGCTTGGCCTTGGGAGCTGCTCACACTGCTAAAGTACCTGCTTTAATGGCCATGTTATAGTACTGACAAACTGGCCTGACTCAACAGAAAATTGATGGAGAGCGAGGAAGATAAAATGCCAGATGGGCTGAAGACTAATAAAGCCAAAACACACCTTAGCAGAACAACAGGCTGATCATCTCCATCCCACATTGTTGCAGTGATGCAGAAATGTATGCGAAACGGGGCCTGCCCACTTATTAAGTGAATGTTGTGTACATGAACATACTTTTCATCAGGCCCACTTTACTGTAATAAAGTTTTTATTTTGTTGTTTTTGGAATCTGACATTCTGAGAAACTACATTTTGGATTTTAATTAGCTGCAACATAATCATTCAAATGAAAAAGTAAATGCTTTAAAGATAATCATCGCCGTCTTTATTGGATGCATTGGCTCAATTGGTAAACAAAAATGCTGAATCATCTAATCCAGGGCTCTCTAGCTCTACTCCTCAAGATCTGCAGTTGTGCCAGTTTTAGATCCAACGTGTTCCAACTCGCCTGAATCAAATGAAGAGTTTGTTACCAGGCCTTTGCCAAACTTGATGGCACGCTGAAGAGATAATTCAATCATTTGATTCTGCTGTGTTGGAGCAGGGATGCATCTAACAGCTGTAGAACCGTAGATCTCAAGGAGTAGGGCTGGAAACCCCCCAATTTAATCATATGGCAGAAACTCCAAACATTTAGGCATAAAGACGTGGTGAAGACGAGATGTTCCATCTGAGCTGCAGAAAAAGGTTAATTTGAATGTGGCACAGACAGAGGCTGGTACCTGACAGGCTAGTTTGAGTATTTCAGAAATTGCCGATTAAGATGGCAGGGTAGGAATTCAACATGGATTGAAATACACAACTATCTCTTGAGTTTACAGAGAGTGGTCCAAGAAAGATAACTTATACAGCTAATAGCAATGTATGGAAATACCTCATAGATGTCGATGAATGGATAGACTGACTCCAGCTGATCGACGGGCAACAGTAGCTCAAATAACCACTTGTAACAAGCTTAGAATGTAGAATACTATTTCTGATCATGGAACATACTAAACTCTGGATCAGAGTAGATTCCGCAGCAGAAGAACATATAAAAAACCCCATCTATCACAATCAGACAACACGAGAGTGGAAAGACGTTGCCTGGTCTGACGAGTCCTGATTCTTGCTTCATTTGCTCATATGCTAGGGTCAGAATTTGGTGTAAGCAACATAAAGCATCAGTGGTTCAGGCTTGTGGTGGTATAATGGTTTGGCAAATACATATTGGGATACTTTGTGCCTCTTGAGACCATATGACCATTGTTTAAACACCTACCTGAGTATTGTTGCTGACTGTGTCTATTCTTTCATAACCATGGTGGATCCATTTTCTATGTCACAAAGCCCCAAACACCTCAAGCTGGACTCCTGTTACCAGTCTGAGATGCAGCCACAGTGAACCGTATAGAGTAAGTCAAACTATTTGAACTGAATTACTGAAACAAATCACCTTTTCTAAGCTAGTCTATTATGATGAGATATAACTTGATACCGGTAACTGTCTGATGTTTACTATGTGGAATAAATATACATGAGGTGATATTGAAATGACTGAAAAGACAGCTTTACAATTAAATAATGAATATAAGTAATATTAAATATAAGTGGAATGCTTCCACTACAAAACTGATTGTCCGTTTTAAAGAAGCCAGAACACCCAGGTGTCTTGATTAGGAGTCTTTTGTATGGGAAATTTTCTTCCACAGTAGAGTCTTAAGGTTGTTCAGAATGAGGGAGTGCTCAATCTCCATCTGTTCTGCTGAACCTTTCAGTGCCATACAAGCATAGAGCTGTTTCTCAAGCTCATCGCTCAGGTCAGACGGTGCTCCTCTTTGGATGTAATTCTTAAGGGTATCACAGACTTTTGCCAAGTTTGGCCTGGTGACCTCAGGTGTGCAGCGATGCTTGGTGAGGTCGCAGCTAGTGAGGCAGTCGGTCCCATACAGACAGTCCTCGTCTACATCGCAGCGCTGCTGTCTGATTCTTTCCTGGAAGGTGGCTTCAGGGATGATGTAGCGGGCATCTACGACCTTAAAGTCATGCCGCTCGTTGTTGCCGAAGGTGGTAGTCCTCACATCACACATGAGGAAGCTTCCGTAGGTGCCGTGGAAAATGTCCTCGACCAGTTCTAGCAGGCCAATGGCGATCTTGGCCTTGTGGGGCCACGAGGGGGTGAACCACTGCTCCATGCTGCGCCGCAGACCAGCAGGAATCCACAGCTCAATGATCCAAGGCAGGCTGATGCCGTACAGGGGAGAGTACGGAACCTTCTCCATCATGTACAGATCTCCACAGAAGCCGAGCAGCTTGGGTGTGTGATCTCGTTCCTGCAGGACGAGCGCCAACAGGAACTCGTTGAGCTGCAGCAGGGCCCACGTGGAGCGAGCCTCTGGCAGTGAGATATGGCCGTCTTTATTGGAATCTGTAAAGGACAATACCTGGGTTCCCAGGTCTGCGAGATTGGCTTGATCCCCGACTTTTGCCTGTGGAGAAATGAATAAGCTTTAGAACATACCCAGGCTTTGAATCTAGACTTGAACAAAGCCTTCCTGACCTTCAGGTGACTGATTATCATCTCTCTGAACTTTTCCACTGAGGTTCCCTTGGTGGGCTTGTTGAAAGCAACGGGAGCAGCCTCCTTTCTAGGCTCCATCTCGCCTCCAAGATCATAATGGGGGGCCTCCTCCATCTGGCACTTAATGACTCCTTGTAAATCTCCCCAGTTTCCTGAGTAAACCTGAAAAGAACAACATGGTGCTTATAGGAGCAGTTGGTTATATAACAAGCAGACTGCAGAAAAAGGCATTGATTCCTCTCCAACCTGGCTGTTAGGTTTGGCAGTGAAGCACTTCCCCAGGTAAAGTGTTTCCTTCTCACACAGGCTGCTGCAGGCTGTGCCATCGATGACTCCTTTCCTGTATTTGTCACACTGATAAATACGAATAGAGCCACATCTCAATAGACACATCAGTTTGATCGGTTGGATTGGTGCGTGAAGGAAATGAAAGTACTCACGATGGAATTTTTGCAGTCGTGCCCTCGACAGAGCTCTGTATAGGTCGAGTACTCCACATACACGATCCAGCTTCCTACAAACACAGCCAGCCAGGAGAAGAACAAGTACTTCATGTGTAGGTAGGAGAATCTGGCCTGTTGGAGACAGGTTTCAAGGATTTAAACCGCTGTTAATTTGATTATTAGCTTCAAAATCTATTCTAGTTAAATTGATTAAATTTACATAACTACTACTAGAGCACATTCATAAAGCGACTGGTAGGCAACACAGAGGCAAATCAAGATGAGATAGGGAGGAAAACGAGTCTAATCCCCAACTTTTTCATCGCAAGACAACTACTCTTCCCACTTAGCCTGTCCATTGCCTTCCTAAGCAATTCTGCTTGATTCTCATCTCCCTTCACTGCTCCATCTGGGCTTTCTCCCATTGACCTGGATATCTCCGATAGAATTTCAACTGGGCCAATCAGTGAAAAGAAAGAGAAGTCGTGAACGATGATGTTGATTTTCTGTGCTGTTTTAGAATTGTAGTCTGTAATTTTAGCAATGGCAGCGTAGGAAGTGGACGAAGCCGTTTAGTCTGTGTTGGCTCCAAATAATAAATGGCTATTATTAACATTAGTAGCCATTTTGTTCGGCTTGGCTCTTCTCTTAGCACAGTGAGAGATGGTTGTTTACAGCAAGCAATTTCCAGCTTCAAAACCTAACGGCCAAGCGATAGCGATTGGATAAAATTCTAAACTTTGACAGAGTCCACGCCTCCAGCAAGCAATCATTTCTCAATAGCCGAGAGTCCAGGCCCTCTGTACGAAGCAAAGTGTATAAGAAGGGGCTGGTATTTACCAGGCTAGTTCCCACTGAGCCACACTGCTTAAGCACAGTGTGCTCAAACAAAGTTAATATCAGCATCTGATCTGCAATTTGTTGACCCATCCCTCTGTTCCCCAAAAAACAAACATAGAGCTCTTTAATCAAAGTCAATCAACCTGGAGATTGACATTTTCTTACAAAGATTATTTACAAATGGGAAAACATTTTGGACAGTTACTGGTTTCCAAGGAGCAGAATGTTCCAGCAAATTAAAAAGAAAGACTGAACATTTGCAGTCACTAAGCTACTGAACTTCTCTTCACACCAATGTATTCAAATGTGAGGCCATCTGTCAGACAGCTAAAGCTGGCTGGGTGTAAACTGGGTCATCAGACCAGTGATCCCAAACACATCCACAAATCTACAGCAGTTGTCCCTGAACCTGCAGATTTTTTTTTCTTATCTTATTGACCCTTTATAAGTGACGTCACTGTCTTCGTATTTCTGCCAGCTCCGCCATGACGGCCGTCAAAACAACTTATGCGCTTCTGTAAAGTAAAACATGTCACAAAACACACACCTGGTAACCTTATATCGGTTTTATCAAGTCGATTTTACAGTAAAAATGGTCACAGGCCATGGTCGGCTGCGGCCTGTGACCGCAGAGGTCAACTGAGAAAGACAAGGGTGAAAACCAAACTGTCATTTTATTGTATAACTTTTAATGAGGAAAGATATGGCGGTGATGGTATGGGTCGGTTTCAAAGCTAGCTATTTCAAGCTTTTGTAAATACCGCCGTCTATGAGACGGGTGTGTTACGCTCAAAGACAAATTAGCTTTACTCTTAACAAATAGAAGCCATGAGTAAACTGGTAAAAACAACTTTGGAAAACAATTTCAGTCGCTCTGTTCAATACTCCCGTTCTTCACTTCCGACGTTCATCGAATGATGAAGTGACGTAGTTGCAAAGGGTCAATAGCTTTTTTTAAGAAATAATAACTGATATAACACATATTTTTGTTCATATGAAGTTTTTGTTATCTAATGTGGAAGCCGGGAAATACCTTAAATATGTATCGTCTGCTGATGCAAAAGACGATCATGGAGATGTTCGTCTTACTGACCAACTAAAGCAAAGAAAAAAGTAGCAGCTGAACAGAAAGTTTAGAGGATCAATCAGAAAAACAGAAAAATATCTACGGAGACTAATGTTCAAAACAAAATATCTCACAGTTCCATTTCTGTTTCATTGTTAGTTCAAATAGTGCATTGTGCATTTTGATGAATTCTAAATATAATTGGCTTGCTTAACTGATTTTCCTAAGTCAGTGTTGTAATCTGAACTTACAGCACTTATTTGTGTCTTTCCTATTAATCCTGTTACTGGTTTTAAATCTAAACATTTTACAATAGGGTCAGTGTATTCTCTGCTTCTCCACCATAGTGTTGACTTCTAAGAACCTCTAAGTAAAATGGCAGCAACATGTAGTCATTTTTTTTTTCTCAGCCACTTGATGGCAGTAGAAAATTTCTGAACCAACATCTCCTTACTTTGCCAAATTTGTGCACAAAACAAGAAATTTGACTTCCGTTCCACTTTATCTAATTATGTGATGTTTTTTTTTTATTCCTTTGGAACATGTCTGAGTATTTGGAGTTGCTGCTTCCTTTCAGATTCCTGTCAATGTTTTTAGTTCTTCTGTAAATAGAGCAGAGTCAAAGTCAATCAGAAGAAATGTGAGTAAATCAGAACCGTGATTGTAGGGCATGTTGTGGTTCTCCAAAGGAAGTGACTCATTTTACAATACAGAAACCATCAAATAGTGGATAAAAACTATCTGCAGAATTTTGTCTCCTAACAGCTGAATATTAATAGAAACACCCACCGAGCTGCACTGAGACACACTTCATTAACATTTATGCCAAAGTCGATAACAGGTGACAAAACGTGGATGAGTTCAGGGAATATGAATGTTTTTTCAAGGGACTGCATGTATAAGAGGTACAAGTTGTGTGAGGACATGATTGAGTGGAGGCTGGAAGAGCTGAATCAGAGTGTATTCATCCCAGTGGATGTTTAATAATTCAATGTAAGTTGTGTTTACATGTGGGACACTCCAGAGTCATTATCTTGTCTTTTGGTTCTCTTTCTGACTCCGGTCTGGCCGGATTCACAGCGGCATTCCTCCAAATGGAGAACATTAGAGGAAATCAACGCTGCCTCTCCATCTGTTGACAAGTCCTGCAGTCAGTGCATGACAGTGATGGATCTCCCCCCCTCCCCCCGTCTACACTCCGCAGATTTCACTTCCACTTCATATCTGACACGTCGTCCGTCTCTTCATTCTGCTCTCCTTTCTCTAATATGCAGTTTTCAAGTTCCATTTTCCTGTTTGTCCTTTCAAAGACTTTAGACAGTTTAGAAGAAGAAAAAGCAAAAAAAAAACAAAAAAACAAATTGATCATTTTCAACACTAAGACAACAGATTAAATTATACTGTTATATGAGTCTCTTTCCAAATGGAACCTGCATCCATTTTCTGCTGTTAACACTACAGATAATGAAGAAATCTGCTTTCAAGCAGTCTGTAAGTCACTCGCTAATCCGATTTCTCTCTGTGAAGTGGCCTCTAATCACTTATTCTCTTCTGTGATCATCCAGTTTTAAGGAAAAGGTTTGGTATGGTCATGGCACTGAAACCCATAGCAGCATATTCAGCTGGATTTACTGTATGTCTGGACTTTGACAGGGCCATTCTGGCATAAATTACTTTGATCTAAACCATTTTCTTGTGACTTTGGCTGTTGGGTCATTATCCGGCTAAAAGCAGAACCTCCTCCAGAATCTCAAGTCTTTTGTATCTTGAACCAGAACATTTCCACTAACGTCTTCTGGTTCTGGGGATGCAGAGCAGAACCAGAACCAGAACCAGAACCAGAACCAAACACAGAGAAGCAGGATTCAGTTTTTATGTTCCACTAATCTGGAACAAACTTCCAGAAAACTGCAAAACTGCCAAAACACCGAGTTCCTTTAAATCACGGCTAGAAACCAACCTGTTTAGAGTCGCTTTTCAATAGTAGTAAGTGGAATATCGATGAACATATTTGATTAATATTTTCTTGTTAATTTTGATGATGGCATTTGATAAAATCTAATGTTTATTGCTTGTTTTATAATAGGTGATTTGATTAATTTTTTATGACGTTACAAGGCCTTCTACAGAAATCTGTTGTTTACATATTAGTTAAAACTGTTACAGTGTCGTGATGGTAAAGTTCGAGACAGATAATCTGTGAGAAATGCACTGAAGAAATGCACCACTCCCCATCAAAAACAACCAATCAGAGCCAGGAGGAGGGTCTTAGTGCTGTCAGTCATGCTTGTATAGGTGCTGCTAAAAATGCGTATAGTGGAGAAACAATGTAATGTACCAGGAAAACCGTTTATCTGCTGCCATCAGTGGCTATGCTAACTAGCATGAGCATTCATGACAGGCTCTGTTGTGGTATAGCGTGTCTCAACTCTGATTGGTTGTTTCTGACCAACCAACTCTTCTTCAGATGGAAGAGCTTGACTTTTTTTTCACAGATTATTTGTCTCATAACATACCTTCATAGTGACAGTTTTCACAAATATGTATAAAAAAACAACAAATAGTCAGTTGAAAAAAAAAACTATTAATTATTCTCCACTTCCATTTGGTTATCAGAAATAATTTTATTTGTATTCATCAGTGACTCCTAGTGATTTTCTCATAATGTCTGATGATAAACTAAATTATAAATTAAATCATTTTTAAAAAATATATTGTTTAAACAGTTTCTGGGATTGCAACAACATTCATGTCATATTGATACACATTCCTTTTCCACATGTTCTATTAAGCAGCAAATTTCTTCATTTATTGCAGTTGGTGTAAAAACAAGCATCTTTTAACTTATGATGTGATCTAGATGAAGATAAACATCTGGTGTTATCTCTCTGTTTTTGAAGCTTCCCCATCAGATTCCCCCTGCTATTTTATTTATTTTTGTATTGATTGACTTACTTACTAATCTGACCGTGACCGCCCGCTAGATATTTAACTGCCCTGGCCACATGAGTGGGCGCTGCCCGAACCTCACGTCAGTTTTTCCGTAGGTGGGAAACCATTGGCAGCAAAAAGCCTGACGGAAATATCCCTCAGTGGGGAAAACAAACACACAGCTCGGCTTCTTCTAATTGATACTTTGCGGCTTTCATTTCAGCTCTCTGATGCATTTCCATCCGTGGGATTCTGTATTGACCCTTTGTGAGAGAAGAGACTTACACAAACATGGGTAATGAGGTAATATTGATTGTGGCCTCTATGACAGCTTTTAATTAGCTACTGACTGTGACCATATGCTGAGATGGGCAAAGGGAAAGAAAGAGAGAGAGAAAAAAAGCTGCCCGTCTTTATCTGGATGATCTCCCTCCTCCACACCAACGCACAGCACCCTGTCAGAGAGCTTTTTTATTTTTTATTTTTTACTAGCCCTGAAGCTTCAGATAAACTGCATGCAAAGAATGGAGGACATGCTGTACCTGATGGTGAACTATTGAGGCAGATTAAAGCTGATCACGAGCCACATATTACAGTCCTAACGCTTGTTTTTTTTTTGTTTTTTTTTTGCAGCTTGCCCACCATTCATCCATTATGTATGATTATAAAGCTTTCCCTCAGAGGTTGCTTTTTAATGGGCAGCTGTGCAGATGAGAGGAGGCTCGGAAACAAAAGACGGAGAGGCCTGGAGGAGACATTTTGTCAAATATTACCGACAGATTAGACAGCCGTTGTAAATTATGCAACAAGAAGTGCGAGCCAGGTGAAACGTCTGGGAAAGACCACCTTTCTCCGCTCCTCCCCTCACACTCTGATGGGGAAACTGTTCTTTGTAACACAAACCCTGCTGACAGGACACTTCCTCATCTCTGACCACAAAAATACAGGCTTGATAGGTGACATTAAGTTTATATCACTGCTAAGAATTTTCATCTAGTTTCTAGTACAAACATCTTTCCACACTTGAAATAAGACAGAACTAATGTATAAGTAACTTTTCAATAAGATGTAGGAGCTTCTTTAAGTCAGCAATTTCTTAATATAGATTTTTTTTAAAGCACTAGTTCCACATGCAGACTTGCTTCACTTATAACAAGACACTTTTCCCATAAGTGAAAAATCAGCCAGTGGAACTGGTCATTTTTTCAACAATCCTAAAGAACTATTGGCCTAAAACAAGACTATATAATGCTGAAAAGTTACTTGTCAGTTAGTTTTGTTTTATTTTCAGAGTACTTAGGTATTTGTACTAGAGTAAATCCCTGGTAACATTTTGTGTTTTTGCATTTTTGCTGGAACTGATTGAAAAACATTGGATTTTTGGATGCAATATGTTGGAAAGTATCTGTTTATGGAGCTTATTTTACAGATCTTTAGTGAACTGCTGTCATCTTGGGATTCAGATAAATGATCAACATGATGATGGAATCTGAGTAAATCAGATAGAAAAAAAAAAGGATTGCAAAGCTCATCACGACATCACTACACTGAATATCAATTCAGATTGAAATAGTCAATCAAAAATAATTATGATGAACCAATTATTGAAATAATCCAACTATTTTAGTAATGGCTTCACCCGTTTCAAAATCTATTAAGCAACTTTTGCTTTCCAATTATTAATCAATTAATCCAAAATGAATCAACAGATTAGATCTACAATCTGCTGATGTTCAGTCAAGCAGAAATCTTTTCACATGTTGATGGTAGAAATACTTTTTTGGCTGCATACGAATCCTTCGCTACAAATTATCAAGTGTTCACTAATGAAATGCTGCTACTGCATTTTCAGCAATAAAATTTTATTTTCTTATTTAAGAAGGGAATTTAATTATGTTTATTTGCATTAGTTGTATTTCTAATATTATATGAAATAAGCTTAAGTGGTTCTGTGAAAAGTCTGCAAAATATACCAAATATCAAATTAATCGATTAATTGTCAGAATAATCGATTGATTACTAGAACAATCGTGGCATCAACAGACTGAAACAGATTGAATGGAAAATCACTATGAACATCAACTCTTTAGCATTGCCTCAGATTCTCCCTTAGATTTAGACCTAGACTTTGACTAGGCCATTCCAATACCTATATATGCTCAACAAGTTTTCCACATGGAGCTCCATTCATCTTTTCATCTACCATGATCAACTTTACCTTCCCTGCCGATAAAAAAAACCCCATTCCGACAGCATGATGCTGCCACCACCTTGTTTCAGCTTGGCTGTAGTGTGTTCAGGGTGATATGCAGAGTTAGTTTTTCTCCTTTCTTATAGTTTCCCTCTCCTCATACGTTTTCCATGTTCTAGTGATGGATTGAGCAGAGCTCTTTGGGATGTTGTTAAGGAAGAATTTCTAAAATAGTTAACTTTGGAAAAAAGTTTGGCTCTCTCTCTCTTCCTTAGATCCCAGGTCCTTT